>NC_063215.1:119064707-119184707 GCF_020740725.1 Corvus hawaiiensis
ATTTTGATATATTTAGTTATGAGTTCTTACATACTGTTTTACCTTTAAGAATTAATAAGGGCTGGAAATTTTAAACTGTGGTCTATAGTGCATTTTGGAGAGGCCTGTGATGTTGTTCCCTGGTTTTTAGGTCTACTTAAAAGATAAAGCCAGACTAGGAAAATAGTTGTTTGTAGGAAAAATACACTAAACACTGTTTATAACACCAGATTGTGTGACTGCTAGGTAGATGAGGAATCACCTCAGGAGAGAGGTGCTGCTCTCTGAAATAGAGATGCTTTGTATCAAAAAATAATCTAAACTAGAAAAGTTTGAGAACACTTGATTGATGGCTTTTTGCTCTTAGTAACATTGACCTTCAGTGGCTTGAGATACTATTGTAATTTTTCAATTTGCTATTCTAAAATCCAGATTTCATAAACATATTATTATCTTTCCATTATGATTACTTATTGCCTCCAAGGTCTACAATACTTTCCTGTAACATCTAAATGGAAATGGGATTAGGATGACATTCTGTCACTCAGGGGATTTGTGGAAAAAGGTGGGGATGTGCACAGAAAAGGTCATTTCTTAGGGGTGAGATGAATGAAATGACACTGAGTTATGAAAAAGGACAGCAATAACAGTATTAGCCATTTTGCATGGGTTTAAATGGATTGTTTTATGTTGGAGACACCAATGCTGGAGAACAATGCACTGTTATTTTCTTGCCTTTCATAACATCCTTAAATAAATAAAAAAATCAGCTCTTAGAAAATCCACATTATTTCAGTTTGGTTCCATGTGCATTCTGAGTGATGAATGTACTTTCTTTCTGACTGTTTTTGGGATTACTTAACTAACAAAATTTAGACCAGAAATTGATGCTTTCAAGTGTTTGCTCTGTACACTGCTTGTTTTGCCAGCAGAGTCATGATTTTATTGATGACTTAACTGGCTGAATATGATATTTGAATGGACAAGTAATTAATAACATACTCCATTATGATTCTTCTGGCAAACAATAATTGTAATTAAATTGGTATATGTGGCCTGTGCCTGAAAGATCAGATCAGTACTCCTTTCCCTTGAGGAGCAGCTCTGTCCAGCTTCTGACTGATTTTGTTTTTTAATTTTTCTGCTTTAAAAGTGCTGGTCTGGTGCCAGATCAAAGTAACATGATGCTTCAAGTAACTGTGGTTTTTTACAAAGTTTAAAAGTGTGCAGTATATACAGTGTAAGATAATGATTAATGTTTTCTGGGCCCCAGTAGCAGAATATTTTATGCTTCTGGTCTTACAGTATTTTTATTAGATACATTACTTCGTAACTGCACTTGGCTAAAGTGACTTGACTTTTTTTTTAATGCCAGAGACTCAGATAAACATGGCCAAAAAAAGAAGAAAAAACCCGCTGCCTTCAGTTTTGCACTTGATGCAATTAAGAAATAATCAGTGGACCTGGTAAAGTACAGAGCTACTTCACAATTAAATAAGGTAATTTCTAGTGCAATACATACTGAGAGAAAACAGCTCAAGAGGAGAAATGTTTGGTCAAAATTAAATTAATAGATAACATGAGGGATACAAATTACTATGAAGCATTGGATTAACTGCTCGTGGTGAGCCATGCTGGGTAGTGAAAGGCACAGGAACAGCTTCAGGGGGGCAAGCTATGGAGGGGCTGAACATGGTGTTATTTAAAACCTGTTCCTCCATATATTTCGAAAATGTTTCTTGCATTGCTAACAATCTTGCATTGTCCAAGGTTTTCTGGAGCAGAAAAGGGTGAGCGAAGCAACATTCTTGCAGAGAACCGAATCTGTCTTTCTCAGGTACATTGATAGTTTGCTGGAAGTCTGGAAATCACTAGTGACATTCTAAGGTATAAAAAAACGTTTAACAGTGGTGAGAATATATACTTAGTAGCACATATTCCTGAAAATCTTACTATGATGAGTTTACATGTCAAATCTTGGGATTCTCACCTATCTATTGCCTCCTAGTGCATTGTACATTATATTTCCAATAGCCTCTACAACAATATAAATCTGCAAAGGGTTTGACTGCTTTTGACTCTTCTATTTCCACACAATCCCCGTGTACAGCTCTCCCAAGCTAAGGGAACAGGATTTAGCTGCAGGTGTAAACATTTGTACTGTTTTCTTCATTTCTTTCAACCCACCTCCTGTCTCACAGGTATAGTTGCTTGTGCCACACACCTCCAAGGTGACTGCAGTGAGTCACCTATCTCTTCATAAAACTGTATTTTCTTCCTCAAATATATCTAATTAGGCAAAAAGCTGTGTTTTCTTTCTTAAACATGCCTATTTGGGTAGAAATTGAGTCTTGCATGATGCTCAGCCTCAGTGATATGCAAAGTTTTAATGCCTTCTGAAACATATGCAAAAAGCCCCTAAGCTTGAAGTTTCTCTCCTGCTGCTTTCCCACATACTGCGGCTGTCAGGTTCTGGCAGCAACCCACCCAGAAAAGAGAGGAAGGTTTTATCCCAACACCTGTGTGAGAGGGCAGGAGGGCTTTTATGACCCTAAAAGCGTTATAGCAGGAACTTTTCTAGTGACTCCTAGAAAAGAATGCATAAATCGAGTAACCCTGGGCCCGGGTGGCAAGAAAATCTCCATGACACAGTCAGCTGAGCCTTACTTAATAGTTATCCTTACTTAATAGCTAGTCCTTACTCAATCCAGTCCGCTCACGATGTGCTGAAGAGCAAGGAAACCCCGTTTCTGCTCTAGAGAAGCCGTGCTCCTTCAGCTCTCTGGAAAAGCCGCTCCCCAAAGTAGAGGGAGCCCCTCCTTGCTGTGGAGAAGCCAGGCCTGCTCCTTGGGATTCTGGAAGCTGCTCCTCCAGAGCTCTGGAAGCCGCGGGGCGTCTCCCTCAGAGTTTCCCGCCTTCGAGAGGCGCGCGCCTCCCTCAGCGCGGTGCGCTCCTCCCCTCAGGTGTTCTCCTCTCCATAGGTGCGCTTCCCTCAGTGGCACGCACCTCACCCCTCAGGTGCGTTCCTCCCCTCAGGTGAGCTTCCCCCTCCTCGAGTGTACTCCCTTCAGCGACACAACCCTCACCTCAGGTGTGCTCCCCTCATCGACACAACCCTCACCTCAGGTGTGTTCCCCCCTCAGGTGTGCTCCCCTCATCGACACAACCCTCCCCTCAGGTGCTCTCCCCTCCCCACACGTGTGCTCCCCCCTCACGTGTGCTCCTCTGCTTGGGTGCGCTCCCCTCAGCGACACAACCCTCCTCTCAGGTGTACTCTCCCCTCAGGTGTGGTCCTCTCCTCGAGTGCGCTTCCCTCGGGCGCGCTTCTCCCCTCAGCTGCGCGCCCGCCTCAGCGTCGCGCGCCGCCCCTCACGAGCCCGCCTCTCCCGCCCTTCCCCTCAGGCGCGTGCGCCGCCCGCCGGCGGGGGTGGGGCTTCGCGTTCGAACTGCGGCGGCGGCGCCGGGCGGGAACATGGCGGGAGCGCGGGGTCTGCTCCGGCACTGCCCGCTGCTGCTGCCTCAGGACCGCCACGGCACCGCCTACGAGGGCTTTGTCACCGCCCAGGTACCGCGGCCCGGGCGTCGTTTGGCCGGCGGACCTTACTCCGAGGCGGAGGGGGGGGGGATGCTTCCCGCCCTGCAGGGTCTGGGGAGGGACCGCTTCCCGCTGTGCCGCGGCTGGGTCTGAGGGGGAAGCGCTTCCCGCCTTGCCGGGGTTCCTGACTCAGCTGCCGGGAATGTGAATTAGGGAATGCCGTTTCCCTGCTCTGAGGGATCCCGCCGCCGTCCCGCGGGTTTGCCCGAGGAATGGCTTCCTGCTAACTTCTGGGCTGGGTTAGTTGTGCTGGCAAAAGTGGTTTGGGGGCAAGGTTGAATGTGCCCGCGTTCGTGGCCTGTGGTAAAAGTTGACATAAATGACTGATGGTGGGTGTGTCCTTCCATTTAGTTGTGAAGCTTCAGCTGAAGCGGCTGCATCGTCCCTCGGGATGAGGAAGGCGCGGTGCAGGGGGCAGAACATCGCCTGAGGCGATGCTCCCAACCCAGCTTTGCCATCGCTGACACTGTGCAGCTGTGGCTCTTTAAAATATCACATACATAGAGCTCTGAACGGGTGTATTTTAATCTAGAAATAGCGTGGGACTTTATTCTGCTAAGTAGAAGGCAAAAGACATGGGCTGTGTCCACTAGCTTTGTCAAAAATGTAGTTGACACTGAGATTGAAAGGGACTAGGTTGCTTTAGACCATTTGCAATCGGGTTGTGAATATCTCCATGCATGGAGAGTGTGCAACCTCTTAGATGGCCTGTTCCATTCTCTGACCCCCCTTCACTATTAATGAGGGGTTTTTTCATTCCGTTTAGGTGGTATTTCCTGTATTTCTGTCAGATCGGGCTGTACTTTTTTTAGTCCTTCCCTGATCTTTTTCTCTAGACTAAACAGTCCCAGCTTCCTCAGACTCTCCTGGCATGAGAGATGCTTTGAGCTCTTGATCACCTTCAGAGCTCCTCCCTGGACTAACTCCAGTATGTCCATGCCTTGCTTGTGCTGGGGACCAGTGCTGCCTACTTCAAGGTGTGCTGAGCTGGGATGGGGTCTGGAATAAAAGCTTTAAGATAAGTTATCTGCCCCGTTTGCTTCACGGCTTCACAGACTTTCTTCATTTCAGTTCTATTTTGATCATCTCATAAGAAAGTAGAAGGAGGACCTCAGTAAGGACTGAAAATACAAGTAGGTGGGATTTTGAAGCTGCCCCATGTGGATTGCACTAACAGGAAAAAAATTCAATTTATATACTTGGGACTGTTTTTGTTTACAGTTGGTAAAACTCTGCTGAAATGTGCTGTGGATTAGTGCCCAAGGTTCTTTTTAGTGTAGTTACTTTGATGATAAGCGTCTGTTTTGACTTCTACTGGAGTTAAAGACAGACTTTCTTGTGCAGTAGCATGACTTGGATTAAATTATGTGTTTTAGTCTTGTCCAGATTTGGATAATGTTTATTTTTCTCCTGAAAGGTGTTATGTTTTCTTTATGAAATGTGATGTATGGAAGAGTTTTTACTGAATATTGTGAATTAAAGGTCAAGAGTATTTCAACTTCAGAATTAAGATCAACATTATTTGTACCTGTCACTCAGGCTGCTTTTTATCCCTAAGGAAAGAGATTCTGAATAATATTCCTGAAAGACAGAAAAGACAAAGTTTCTTTCTTAGTAGCCGATCTGATGGGGAACCATTCCCACAAGTGTCTTAATATTTTTATTTTCTGATTCGCCTATTAACTAAATACTTCTTTTCAAGGGTAGAGACTTCCACATCAGGATACTGCTACCGGTGGATTTTCAACTGAAAAATGCAAGGTAAGAGAGTTTTATGACAGCAATTTCTAAGTCTGATGTAGCAAAGTTTGTTTTGATAAAAGCAATCATGGATATGAAAATGAATTATTGGGGTTTTTTTTTCTTTCAATATCAGTGTTACTAATTAATTCTCACTGGTTTTAGCTTAACCTTGCAACAAAATTGCACAGCATCAGTGTTAATAAATGCTGACAATAAGCATTGCCTATATCAAAATATTTTGTTGTTAATTAACTTTGAAACATGTTGTAATTAATTGGTTGTATTTATATATATGAAGCAATGTACTTGGGAAAATATTATATTTTTTATATAATTTATAGATCATTTATATGTCACCATTTGGGAAACAGAAAATTCAGTGCAAAGTTGTAAATTTAGGCAATTATGTACTTGATGGTTAACCGAGCTTTTTAACTTCATTTTCTGTTTGCTGTTTCTGTGTAGTAATTTGTATTACCCAACTTTTCTTTGAAAGCTCTTTTCTTATTCCTGTATTTATCCCAGCAATCTGTGGGAAGTGGGGTGAAAGGGGCTAATCCACATACGTGGATGAGCCTTTAACTTTGTGTTCCATAATTCTGCCTAGGCCAGCCCACCCCAAACTGGGAGCAGATGTGATATTCCATAGCTTTATTACATTCTGGGTTGGGTAATTAAAACTGCATTACAGGTAACTTTGACATTTTCAGGTTATCACTTTTAAATATTAGTGAATTTTATGAAGTCACACTTGCTCGCAAGAGTTATGTTGTTGTTTTCAGCACAGAGCAGGCTTTTTGCAGGTAAATGCTTAATTTTTAATGGGCTTCAGCATAGTGACATTTGGAAGTTTTAAGTAACTTTGAACATGGAACTCAAAGAAGTTTTGAAGTACTGTTTCCTTCCTTTGTTTTTTTCCAAGAAAAGCTGTTGTGCTTTTGCTGTAGAAGGCTTTCTGCTGTCTTTTAAAAATCATGTACTGGGCATTTAAAACTTGTACAAAACACTGTCTAGGATAGAGGGCAGCTGGCATCTGAAGAAGATCCTGCACGGATATCGGCACATTTTAAAGCAGGTATACAAGTTTAAAACCACTTATTTTAATATTGTTACTAAACATTCTTAAATCTTTGTTCATGATTCTGAAAAGCTTGTGCTCATACACCTGTTCTTAAAGGGTTAAAGAACCCTCCTTTCATTGTAGCCAAGATTTAATTTTAAATGCCTGAGGTTTTACAAGTAAATATAATGAGAAATGGATAGAATTTAGTAAATAATTATTTTTATTCAGCCTTTATTCTTTTTTTGGAGATCAGGCTAGAACAATTTTTAATAAATGACTGATGACATTTCACTGGAATTTTTCTTTACTCTCTCAGTTGGAAACAGATTTTGCCTTTTCTTTTAGCATATTTACTTTTTAAAAAGTTGTTCATAATGCAAAGAAGAGAATTCACATTAATTCTTGAGAGACTTAGTTCATTCTTGGGATCTAAATTGTATCTCAGTATCCAAAGGAAGCTTTGGAGTGAGGATACAGCAGCCTTAGAATACTTTGTTTCTAAGGAGGGGTCTTTGCCACATGTGTTGGTTGAGACACTGTATCTCATGGACCGGATTCATAAATATATAAATGAGTGATGTCATGTGGTGTGACCGAGGGGATGGTTCCTTATCAGTAAAGTTTCCTGGGAGTTCTCTTCTGTAATTGAAAAGTATGTACACTTGGTCTTTTTAATGTTTGGTTTGACAATACAATACCAGAAAAACACTTGGACTGAACCACCAGAAGTTATGAGTTACAGAAGATTAACTAATCCTGTCTTTCCTCCAGAGGCTGCACAGCTGCCCAGATCTTGTCAGCTTTATGGTGGAGCTGAAAACTGTTTTGGTGAGTGGCAGAATATATGTGTGGCACATGGGATGTTCTTAGAGCTTTGGGTTTCACTTTCAGTTTTTTACAGGTTACTGTTCCATAGATTTATGGCTGGGGTTTTTTAAGAAAAGCTGATTTTGAATGTATGCTGTTCATGTAATAGCTGCATAAATATTCTTTAGGATTTTAAGTGACTGTTTCTCCGGAAGTTGGAGTGCTGCAAAAATTTAAAATCCCAGCAAGGAATCTCAGTGTAGAGCCATCCTCTTTACAGTGATTTTCTTGGAATTCCTGTTATTGTCCAGATGCTAAAGCAGGCTTGTAATCATACAAAGGGTTGCAGAGTCAGTGGATTGCTGAAGGTGCTTTCACCTGTCTGACAACTTGACAAATAAATGCAGAAAGCTTTTTTTTCCCTGATAGTTCAGAGGCTGCTGTTTATTCTTCTTTTAAAAGTTTTTCAAGTCTGGGGTTGAAGAGTAGCAAACCCTTTAAAAAACATGAAACTGGCAATTCTTATCTCTTAGTAAGACATTGTTCTATGAGCATTCTTGCTGATGAATACTTCACCCAACCTACTTAACTCTAGGAATAAAACACAGGAAGTATTCTTCAGAACAACAGCAGAAGTTCCTCCTGGTATTACACTGCTGCTCTGCTATGCTTGGAATAGGCCTGAATAAGAATATCTGTTTTGGAATATTGCACAATAGTTATTTCAATCTATTTGCCTACATACACAGGCACTCAGAAAATGAGAATGCAGTGAGTGTCTAATTCATTCAAAATAGCAAAATAGTGATCCTCAGTTAGTGCAGAGAGTGAAAACACAGAAGGTGGTGTGGGAGAACTGGGCAGAAATGATTGTTAAACTTGTCTTATTATAGATTATATTTTCCCATAAATTTATATTTTATTTTAAATTATTAATACTTTTATTCTAAATGTCATAAATTTATGTGTTCTGTAAGCATAATTTTAGCTTAAATGCACTTTTAAAGAACATGTAGCATAACACAACTGAAACACATGGTTTGGGCTTATTTTTCACAGTAACATTAACTTCTTGATAAAAACTTCTTTTTGAGACATTACTACATGCTTGATGAGTGTCTGTACCAAAACTTGCTCTAAGTGATCATGTGATGTTACAACTGAGAAATGGATTTTGTTTTTTGATTGCTATATAAAGTTTATATATATATAAAATATGGGAGATTTCATAGATGTGTTGTCTTTGTGGCAGTGGAGCCCAGGAGACAGCTGTGGGCTTAATAGAACCTTCTTTTGAAATGTTCTTTCAGTCAAGATGCTTGACTTCAAATTTATTAGCTGAAAAAGAGGCACATTTGATATTTGCATCTGAAGACTCCGTTGTCAACATCTGTGGGGTTTTTTTAAATTGCAGATGTTTTCATTACCAGTATCTGAAGTAATTTACCAAACAGCTTCGTCTGCTTTAGCTGGAGGCTATAACAAAACAAATGCAGTGTACAGTTAATTTTACATAAGCTTAATATTTTCAAATGAATTGCAAAAAATCACATGGCTAAATAGATGCAAAAATATTGAAATTGCTCTTAACGATGTTTTTAATGTTCTTTTAAACAGGAAATTGCTTTAAAGAACACACAAGACCTGCACATACCACGGCCTCCAGAATACTACTCCTGTCTTGTCAGAGATCTAGAAATACTGGGCTGGAATAAGTATGATTATTTTAGTTCTTAACAAACATCGTCTTTAGAATATCTGTTCCTCTTTTGTATTTGTGAGTTGAACATATCAAATGTACTTGTTCTGTTCATTTACCCTATTCAGAAACTGATTTTGCTTTGTTTTTAAATTAAAAGAACCCAACAAACCTGTGTCAACTGAAGGGATATTTTCTGTCTCAAATAACTGAGCTGAAAGGTGATACACTACTAAGCTTTGTACAGCTGGTTGTGACTATTCCTATAGATTATGGTTGATCATTGTGTACCTTTATGCTTTCAAAAAACATTTCATACTTTTTCAGAATTAGAATAATAATTTTTAAAGAACCTGCTCTTTACAGCACAAGGATCTTCTTACAGGAATTTAATATTTAGTCCACAGAAAAGTAAATCTACCAAAAAAAAATGCATGAGTGGAGGGGAGATTTGGAAAACTCTCAATCCAAACCTTTAGCAAATGTGTATTTTGTTAAATGAAATATAGAAGCCTTAGGTGTAAGAACAGTTTTGAGTTTTCCACCTGATTTCTGTATATATGAACAACATGTGATTAACATTAAGTGGGAATTTGCTTTGAAGGCCCACTTTTATTTTAAGATTTAAAACACCCTTGTGAAACCAGCTGAAGTTTTTGTCAGTGGTTGCCGTTGTTAATATGTAATTGGGCCATACTCTATTTAAATTTCACAGGCTCACATCTCAGAATATTAGTTAAAATTTCTTAAACACGTGGGAAACAAATTTCCAATTATGCTTGCTCTCCCAAAATGGATAAAAAACAAAACACCAACCAAACAAAAAAACTCCAAACCCCCAAAATCTTGAAAAAGGTTTGGGGAAGTCATTCATTAATCAAAGGACTATGCTGCACATAGGAAAAATCACATCGGGTTTACTCTGACTTGGAAGGAGAATAACCTAGATACGCAATTTGAAGTCCCTTAGCGAGTCACACCTCTGATTTTAGAGTGCTTTTAACACTAAAGGAACTCTCTAGGAAAGCCTCTTAACTGAGACTGATTTTGAGTTGTAGGTGATGCTTCTTTGCATGTCAGTGAAGAACCTCCTGCAATGATGCTGAAAGGCAGAACTCCCTTGGTTTGGTGCTGGCAGTGAGGAGCCATCACTGCTCACGCCTTGAGCAGCCTCCAGCTTTATTTAGCAGGATTTTTCTTAGGAAAACCCCTTGTTTGTTGTGTACCCCAGATTTACTTGTTTCTAGCAGGTTTGGGGTCATGCTGGAAGCTGACTGCACCCAAATCCTACTGAAAAATGGAAGGATATGGGTGGGAAAGAGAGATACACCTGCAGGAGTAAAGTTACAGGAAAGGCTCTTCTAATACTATCCCTTAATCAAGCTGGTTGATTCAGTGACAGTGTCTTGGGAAGGCAAATTATCATCTATAAAACACATGTAGGACTCTTATCACCCTCATGAGGATTCATAAAGGCTGCCAGTATCTCTTAAGTCCGTGGTCTTTCAAATCTCAAAGCTCTTCTGCTTGATATTTTCCCATTTTTTTCATAGAAAGTATCTTCTCCTCTTGCCTTCTCCATTTCCAGAGAATCCTGCCTGGGCCTGTGCTCTCAGTCATTTGTGTGTCATGCTGGACTTCAGAGATTTTCCTAAGGCTTTCCATCTTTATGCTGATTCCATTTTTTTGTTGTGGTGATAAAATGATGGAGCCTACAGAGGAATAAAAGTCTGTAGAAGTGAAATATCACCTACAATTCCTTATGTGTTTATACAAATATGTGATTTTAAACTAAAATAATCCATACTTTTCTTATAAATCAAGATTGAAGTGGTCCAAACAAGGTGAATGTCAGAACAGGTAATTTAAGATCCCAGACACCTTGGCAGCATTCCTTTAGTTTTTCTGTTCTCCTTTGGTATGGAACCTCCCAGCATAGTGCTGCAGGCACCAGTTGTGCTTTGGTGTGGACACTGCTGCATGTTTCACTGCAGTATCCATGCTGTGCCTTAGCTGCTGCTCTAGGAATTCCCCAGCCCAGGAAGCAGTAGATGGAGGGGTGGTATAGAGGTAGTTTCTCACCTTTATAAAACTGACACATTTTTGAGGTAAAGTTGGAGCAAAGCAGGAGTAATGATTTTTTTTTTTCCCCCAATTAGAGGAGGAATGCTCTAATTCTTTCTAAGTATATCAAGTTTAATGGACTTCAGCTGAATTATACTTTCATCAAGACTTGTCTTTCTTTCAGCTGTTGTGGAGAACTACTCCCAGAAATCTGCAGGTCTCTTTAATGTTGCATTAATCAGCATTAAACATGAAATAATCTCTCTCTCTCCCTTCTTACTACCCCTATCTGTATTTTTCAGTTCCCTCATATTGAGGCTATTTCATTTATGTAGGTAATTTTCTTCTTTTCACTTCCTTCCTAGGGATGTGCCACCCTTTGGTGTACATCTACTTTTTCTTCCAAAAGCCTCTACAACTCTGTTGCCAGTTTCACTTGAGAGAACCACGTGACTTTTTCTAGTATGTAATGGTTTAAAAAAATAAATGTTACTTAGGCCAGCAAGCAGATGCTCTCTCTGAACTCTGTTAGGCCTTTCCATCAGTCTGGGTGATAAGTCGTGCAATTATCTTGGACTGCTTTTTATCTTTACACAGGAATGACATAGTAAAAATGCCAAAATATCCACATGCCCAGTTTACTGGTAAATATATGGGGAAGTTTGAACCTTTTTGGCGATTGTTGAAGCTACTAAGCAAAATCCATCTTTAGAGAACAGTATATTTTACAATTGTATCCATCTTCATTGTGGTGGGAGGCATGCACCAGTGTCATCTTAAGCTAAGAGTCAGTGATTATGTCAGAAGTTTTAAAACTTATTCACATTTAGTATGTGCTTTCTGCTTGCTCAGGTGCATGAATACAGTGTAAAACTGTCATGAAATGGAGGCAAATCATCATAAATAACTCATTTTGTACCTGTTTGGGTACTATTTTCTGCAGAAAATCAATTTCAGAATATGAACCAATATGCACTGAATTTCCCACAATAATAGTATTGATAATAAAAGAGAACTTCATTGAAGAGAAAAGCAAATCAAGAGCATAAAAGTCTCATAGAGTAAGAAAGTGCAGAAATGGATCAAAGATTTGACAGGAAGTTTAATGTGTACATAAGTAGAGGCTGACAGGAACATGCTGTGTGTGTCAAAGGTTCCAGTGATGGAAAACTGCAACACGGTGCTCACTGACCACAGCGTGAGCCCTGACACACGTTGTAAATAACCCAGAGATATATGACTGCATTAAGCACTAGGCTGGTGTATTAACAGCAGTAAATCTGGAGCAGCAGAAATGCTTGGCATATAGGACTTCCTCTGATTAATATTTGTAACAGACTAATCAGAGTATTGCAAACCTTTCAATCTGCACTTCTTGCAGGGCTCTAAGAGTTTTCTTTTCTCTTCCAGAGTGGCCTATGTGGACACTGGGCTGACCACAGTCAGGTTAAAAGCTGAAGACTCGTGTGGTCGACAGCATCTCATCACTCTCAAGTTAAATGCAAAGGTAAATTGATGTGGGACAAAATACCTTGAGGCTTCCTTGAAATAAAACAAATTTTCTTAATTCGTTAGGATTTTAGAGTGTTGTTTTGTTTGCTGCTACGTCTGTTCTGCAAGGTAATAGGGCAGTTAAAAAAAATTTTTGGAGAGTTTTCAGACTAACTATATTTAAAATTAATACTGGATTATGGTTATCTGTAAGATGCAACTCTGCACCACATGAAAAACACTTTGATATTGCACTCATTTTACTGGATTACAGACAAAGCCATCTGGGAGACTTTCCTTCATTATCACTCCGTCCAGAGACTGTGCATAGAACAAGAATTAGAGGATGTTAGGTTGGTTATTAACAAGTCTTACTGTTAAAGTCAGAGATGTAGAGATTTATGAAAAACTGAAGTCAGTCAGAAAAATTATTTCTTTTTAGTCTAAATAAATGTCTAATTTTGACAGTACTTGCAAATCAAACCCATGGCATTTGCAGAAACAGAAAAATTTTAATTCTTCCTGGTACTTATCACTGAACTCAAATTGCAATGTTTCTTCATAGAATGTCTCATTTCAAGGCATAAATCTCTCATCAGAGACTGTGAATATCCAGGCTGTGTGGTGACAATTGCATGGCAATAACTGTTGTCTTCAGAAAATCAGTCGGGGGAGAAAGGGATCTAAAAGTGTCTGAGTGTTGTTGTTTGGGACTATCTGTGGTCCATCATTTGGAGTTATAATCTTGAAAGCATGAGGCGTTGGCACAGTATTGTAAGATTAAATCCCACCTTCACAGGCATCCTATATTCCTTTAGAAACCAGGAGCTTTCTAGTCTTACATAACATGAACAAGCTTTACCTTTGAGGGGGAAAAGGAGGGGAAGAATACTGTTTGGGAATGAGTTGTTCAAGTGGATTTTAAAAAGAGTAAAACTGTTCTATGTGCAGCGAGTAATGAGTGCATAATTAATTTGCTAGTCAGTCCATTATTAAATACACTGATGGAAAAAATCCATCAGGAAGTACAATTATGGTCTGTTTAATGTGCAAGGAGAGGAACCAGGTTGTGTTGTTTATAAGGGATAAATACAATACTTTGTGTGACACCAGAAATTACGTGCAGCCTGTTGCCCTAAGGTTTTCTTGCTCTTAGGTCAACAGAAGTAAAGCATTTTAACTGTTTGAAAGTATAAAAATGCAGAAAAAATTACAGTGCAATATTCATTTTTCCCAAGCAGCTCCCATGGTCAAACAATGACGCTTGTGCATTGGCTGGTTCTGTTCAGCCTTAACTTTGCATTGTCCTGAGGGAATGGAGATTCCGATTTTCTGTCCTTGTACAAACTTGTGTGGTTTTCTTAAAGCAATAAAATAGCTGAATATTCCTCATAGCAGAAGAAAGCACCATCTAACAACAAAGGATGTACAAAATTAAAAGATGAGATTATCAGTCTTGTCTGATTTAACAAGTAATCATCTTTTTTTCTTTTTTTTCATTTTGTTTTCAACTGTTTGTTATGATGAAGGATCAATTGCTTGTCCTTTTTAAGCCATGTCTGGCATTTAAACTTGCCAGACAAAATTTGTGTGTGAAACATTGTTTTGGTGACATGGGGATTTGATTTGCCTTCATACACACAGCCACTACGTTTGGAAAGACTTGGCTGAAGTATTTTTTGGGAAGGCATTTCTTTTGATAACCTGCTTTAATAAAAGTGTGTTTATTTTCGTTATGCTGTTTCTTCGATTGAGATCAGTGCAGGAGCATTTCAGACCCCAAGGTTTCAAATAGGCCACTGCAAGGATTTGCCTGTTGTGTAGTAATTAAGACACTTTGGTAATTATCTGAATGATCTGGCAAGGGGTATGAAAATGCTTTCTCTAGATAAAGTTAGCTGCATGCTCAGAAAACCAACATAAATGTTGTATTTAATAATTGCTTAAATGGTCCTCAAGAATAATAGGATGATTTCTGACATACACTTTTGATTGTAACTGCAATAACTGAAGGTGTCATGGAGTTAGAAAACCTTTTATAGCTTCATTTTTTTTTAATACAGCCCTTTTAAAAATTTTTCTTATTGATGTCTCAATTTGGAATGAGGGTTTGTTTTAATTTTGGGTCTATGTTCACTCATCTCTTTCTAAATAGTTCTGTACTCTAGATTACTTTCAGTTTCGAAGCACAAAATGTTGCCAATCAAAACAAATAGTTTCACTTAAATGAAAATTAGCTCTTGACTCATGGAAAGGTTGTTTGATTTTTAAACTTTGCTATCCAGTATGTGTAATTGAGGAGAAATTTTTAAAAAATATTTCATGCTTTGTGTCTTAAGGTTTCTTTAATGTGCCTCTGTGACCACTGAACACAGAAAATTGTGATTCTCCTGCCTTTACTAAATACTGATATAGAAAACATTTACATGTAGCTTTCTTCTTTAAATGATAATTAACACTCATAACTATTCCTGAAAATGCTTTACATACTGTTTCCTCTCAGAGCCAAGTTCTCAAGATGCTTGAAGTGCTCATATTTTGTTATCAAATTTGGCAGCTGAGTATCAGTCTGACTTTAAATCACTAAGAAAAAAAACCCAGAAAAACTGTATTTCCTTTCCCTCCCTCAGTATCCTACAGAACCACCAGATTGCCTTGTGGATTTTCCTGTTCCTTTTGCTGTTTCCTGGATGCCACAGGTAACTGCTGGACTAGGCAGCTTTTTTTAATAAAAAATACATATGCAGTGGAGGGGTGGAAACAAGGGGTTTGGTTTGCTTTTTAACTCCAGCTTTTCTCCCTGTGTGCATTTTATTTCTGTATGTGCTCATGAAAATGTAATAACACTGAACTCCATATTCCTTATTATAGTACCTTAAATATCTTCCTTGCCATGAGATGTTCCTTGCATGCTGTGCTTGTACTGGTTGAGTTTTTTCTAAGTTGTTTACCTGACTGAAAATTCTCTAGGAGTTATGGTGGAAAAGTGAAAATGAAACGAAATGTATAAAAAATTATTGTCTTCTAGAAAAGAAACACCCTTTCAAGTTGACAGACACTGAAAAAAGGAGTTGGTTATCCTATAGAGTTTCCCCCAGTTTCTTATCCTATAGAGTATTCATAACTTAATAAAACTTTTCCAGTTATAATCCATACAGGAAAGTATTTAATGAAATTCAGATTTCTTAGTTTAACTGATATTGCTACTATAAAGAACCACATTGTCTCTTGTTGGTCTCTCACATTATTTCATATACCTTTCTTCCTGAATACAGCATGTGTGCTTTTTAAAATGAATTTCAATATGACCACTTAGATACAAGTTAATTTGAAGTATATGTAGCAAATAATTGATATTTAATTTCTTTTGAATCAGGAAAATAGATTTTGCATAAATGATTGCATCTGGTATTTCTCTCATAAAGGTTTCTACCGAGCAATAAATACTAAATTTACATAGGGAACATGGCTGGGAGGTTGCAGCAGGATGAGTTTAAGCTGGGCATATAATTTTTCTGCAGAGCTCAAGGTTCTGTGTGTCACCTCAGATACTCTAATATTGAGAGGGAATAACTGCAAGAATCAACCACTGCAAATGAAAAATTTATTTATTTATGTAATTTTTAGGTTTTGATTTTCTGGTGTGGTTTGGAACAGTTTAAATAAATGTTTTTCCCTTAAATTCTGCTGGAGTCCCTACACTCTGGCCGGGATTTCAAGTGCTCTTTCCAACCTCAAACTTAATACATACTTTCAACAGTGTTTTATTAGTTTTACAGCCTTGCAATTTTTGTTGCCTCAAATTAACAACATTTCAAACATCCCTGACAGTGACTGCTTCTCTGTGTTTACTGATAGTAATTTTAAAGATGGACTTGTGTTTTAATAAAATGTTCTGGAAAAACAAGACATGGAGCAGCCTTCAACAAGTTAAAAATGGGGGTGGATATACTGATATTGGCACTACATCCAAGGAAAAATCCACTGTTAAAAATACAACACTCTGATGCTTAAAATCTTTTTACAGTTAGAATTACCTGGGGCCTGTTTGAAAACATGAACAAAAGGTGTTTGTGTGTAACTGAAGAGCCGCTTTTGAAATCGTGAGACACTAACTCCAGCTGCAGAGAGCCTGCTCTAATCCTGAACCAAATACCAGCAGACAGAAATGCTTTAGCCATACAGTAGCTTTTGCAAATTGACCTTGTGTGTGTGGGTGACATGAACCCAACACTTGTGGGGACAAATGGCTTTGATAATTGTGTAAATTGTGTTTATTTTCCAAATGCGTGGAAATCACTGCGGCGAGCAGCCCTCACACCGTGATAAAATATGGATTAAACTTAAATAATGCTGCAGCACCACTGGTAGCAGAATTCAGCAGGTACTCAAGTGCATGAAAATTTTGGTTCCTAAAAGGGAAAAAGAGCATGCTAGACCTCCTCTCTAGTGAAACAACATGATGTTTTGGTACCAATTGGTCTTAAACTTTTAATATTACCTCTTTAAAGTATAAATTGACAAGGCTTAACTAAATTGGTGCAATGGCACCATTAGAATGTAAACTCCTATGAGAGAAAACATAAATAGATTGCAGGTAATTGATTTTTCTTTCCCACCCCGTGTGTGCTGCTGCCTATTTCAGGCTCATGGATTTTAAACTTGAGGGGTTGTTGGGTTTTTTTTCCTTCTTCTTTTTTTTTTTTTTTTTTTCCCTTCCGTATAATAATAGACACGGCTTTATGGCATCCATATTAAAAATGGGTAATTTTCCTTATGGTCCCTGTCTTCCTGCTGGGTTGATAATGTTTTGATGTATTTTTCTTTTGCTCTGATGAGAGGTCTGCTGCTGCTGCTCTGACATATTCATTTGGATGAATAATTATAACTTGCACAATGTCAAGCTGAAGATGGTGGGGTTTTGTGCGTCATGACAAGCCCAGTAGCCAGTGCAGGTGTCTCACAGCATGAGCAGCAACAGCCAGTGGATTCTGGCTCAGAGGAGACGTTTTAGAGTAGTAAGAAATCAGCACCAAGGGCAATGCTGCTGCTGCTGCTCCTGTTCTAAGTGCCAAATAAATGCAGAGTGCTTCTCAATGACAAGTGCAAGAACATCTACTTATTTCTGTTATAGCCTTTTTCTAAAGAACCAGATAAATGTGCTGTCTCCAATTTTAGCACACGCTGTAAGTGCAGTTCTGCAGAATCAGGGTGTCTCACGTCAGGGTAAGGTTTCCATACTGACCACTGCCCACCTGGCTGGCTACATGAAGGTCATGAGAGTGGAAATTAATGACTAATGAGGTCGTGCAGCAGCCGGCAAGGAAACAGGAATGCAAGGTGCAGAAGGTGGAGTGGTGGGAATGAGATTATTTTTCAGTTATTTAGATGAAAACACAATAAAAAGCACGTAATTGTGCTTCTTTCTTGGCAAAGGAACTTCACAGACACCAGCTGTAAATACAGAAAATGGAGATGGTTGGCAAGACACTTTATAAAGATTTCAGTCTTGTGTCTTGGCTTAATTTCTGTTAAGGAGAGGGGAATCGTTAAACTACTGCTGATGAGAAACTGTTTCCAAACAAATCTAAGGAATCATAAATTCTTTAGGTGACCCCTTTTCCGTTTGATGAGTGTTTGCTTTATTAAATTGTATTTTATTTATGAATTCATGAAGGGCAAGAAGGTAATGGCATCTCTAGTTTAGGCTATTTCACCTTTCCTACTGGGGGCTTTGCAGGTGTTTTAATTTTGGATAAGCAAATTTTGTGTTAGGAAGAATTTTAGCCAAAAAATCTCAGAATAAAGGTTTTATTTTTATCTTGGTTTGAAAAATGATTTGCAGTAAATTTTTCTGTATTTACCTTAATTAGAATGTTTACTGCCATTTGATCACTATTTAGTTCATCCAGGATTTGGAGCAGATGCTTGAAATTTGGCAGAACAGCCATATAGGTTACAGACTTCTTAGAAGTTCCTGAAAGGCTTCATTGGTTTTTTGGCAGGCACAGGCTTGAGATTTTCTCTTTATTCTTCCCGGCCTCTGTGGCTCTAGAAATAAGAATCAAGAATAGAGTGACATTTTTTCCCATTCCTTCTTATTCCTTTGATTGGAGGAAATGGTGTATGGGCAATAAGGCTGGACTTGGGAGAATGTTTGAATTGAAGGAAGAAAGGTATTGGCATGAGGAGGTCCCGATGATGAGGTGGAGATGAGAGTGCAGAGGATAGAAATGGAAATAAAAAGGTTGAGAAACCACATGAGACTTCCCTGGCAGAAGAGAAGGCGTGTTCCCCTTGGAGACAGGGAGGTCCAGAGTATCTGATTTTCCTGGGACAAAGCCAGTGGTGTAAATGGATGAGGGATCCATGGAGTCTGTTAACACAGAGTTGACATCGGGGCCACCGTTTCTGGGGACCCATCAGAGCCAGTGTGTTTCTAGAGGATGGAGGAACCAGTTTGGCTTTGTGAGTGCTTTTAGAGTTGGGGTGAGCAGCACGGATAGTCTGAAAGGTGAAATTCTTATTTTCCAAAGACTTTTGACATATTTCACACAAATTCTAACTCCTTTGTGCAAGGGGAACCATGAAAAAGAGTTTGTGCTGTTCGACATAATCAACAATGGTCTTGGTCTGATTTAGACCAAAGAAAAGTGTGATCTCAGGCTGTTCTAAAAGTGCTGGGCAGTGACCAAAAATTAGTTGGTCAATCTAATAAAAAGGAATCTTGAAGTTTTCATGGTTTGCATGACAAGCAGGTGATGTATTTAAATCGCTATAGATGCATTTATGTATATAGCAGGAGACAGCTGGCAACATCAGTGAAGCATGCAAATAAGATCAAATGAACAGTGTATAAAAAAAAAGATTTAACTACCTTTTTAAGGAACATCATTGAAAAATTACAATTAGTATTAAAATTAATTGGATTTTAAAACTTATCTGTGGGTTATAATCCCTTGATGTTTCTTTTTTCTAGTGAAACCCTTTGAATTCCCAGAAGATAAAGATAAAAATGATTATTAGAGGATTTATCTGTATGTGATACAGAAAAATGTAAAAAAATCAAAATGGAAAGCAACTGTTGCAAGTACCAGAAAATTATGCTATTAATTTAAGTGTCATCAGAGCACAAAAGATCACATTTCAGGACTGTGTGAAAATTATTAAAATACTGGAAATAATAGTACTTAAGATGAAGATACTATACTCTAAGATGTGGTTAAGTGACTGACACTATTATATCACTTCAGGTATTATAAAAGTAACAAAATGCTTTTAAAGATAATAAGCGTTACATTTTGAGATTGGCAGAATTCACACTTCTCTGCTTAGGTGCTTTCCTACTTTAATATAATTTAACAACAGCAGGAAAAAATGTAGCATTTTATTTCCAAGCTACGCCGTTTCTTCCTAAAATACACATGCACAAAATATAAAAAGTGATTACATAGAAAAATTCTATTTCTTCATCTGAGAATGCTCAGATAATTTGTTGCTCTTTGTCCAGGTGAGAAAGGAAGAATATAATTACTGTGGATTAAAGGAAACTATTCCTTCTGTATTTTGTTTAATTCATAGAAGAATACCTGTCTGAGAACAGAACATTTAATTTGCTTCTTCTTTTGGACCTCAGAAGATCCGAAATCTGTCCCTCTCTGAGCATCTGCACCTGCAAAGAGTTCACTTGACCACCAAGTGTTTTCTCCTCTTGCAGAAGTCTTTTCCTGGGGAAATAGTGACTTCTTTTTGCCCACTGATTATTTCAAAAGATTTCTTTTGCATTGCTGTCCTGTATATTGTCCTGTCCAATGAAAGATATTTCTGATTCTGTGTAATCCACTCTCAAATATTGAAATCCACCACGTGTAATCCTCTGCTTATTAGATGGTTTCTCCTTCTCTTGCCTTATTTACAGGGCTGGAACACTGATCTTAAGCACCTGTTTTTGTACTGCTTAATTTTGAGATAATGATGATGATGTTAGGTGCTATTCCATGGTTTTTGCTATCATGATACACTGGGACACACACATGGATTTTAACACTCCTTAAATGAAAAATTGTTTTTTAATTATTCTCTCGGGCCATTGGTGGAAACTCTTATATAATCTGTTTAAACGTCTTCTTTTTAGAACTCCTTAATAGACATTTACAATCAGTTCCTGGCAGCACTAGAGTCGCTGAAGGAATTCTGGGATGCCCTGGATGAAATTGATGGGAAGACATGGGTGCTTGAGCCAGAAAATCCCACACGGAGTGCTACAACCAGAAGAATTGCAATAGGTAGGAAAAGCTTTAAAGGGATACAGTGGATTTGAGAAGTAAAACTCCAGGAGCTGTTTCGTTTTCCTTGTCTCATCAGATGATGCTTCTTTGAGTTTGGGAAAGGAAAGGCAGCACTTAAAGACACAACTCTTCTTTTGTGTTGTAAAAAAATAACTTTCCACAGAATACTGATCCTGTTTGGGAAATTCATTACAACTTTCTGGTGTCAGATAAATGAAAATTTCTGCAGGAAAACCTTGTGTGTTTGTAAATTATGAACATGGAACTGTCAACCGCTGAGCACTTGCATGGTAACTGGAAAAATCAGTATTTGTAAAAAATCAGCTTAGGTGAAGCCCTTACCTCAGTCACAAAATCCAGATTTTTAAACTTTAGATTCATCCTATCCTGGAGGGGAAGGAATATTACAGTGCAGTCCAAAGGGAGAAGAGGGGGTTAAAGAAGGCAAGTGGGAAGGACAAAGAAATAAAAGAGAGGAAATGAGGCCTCCCTGTTAACCACCTGAAAATGTACCTCAGTTTATATGCTCATGTCTGGCATTTTAAGGTCTTAATATACATAGGATAAGGAATTTTGTAATGGTATGTATAAGATAAGAAGTTGGAATTGCCACTGTCAGAAGCTGGAAATGGTGGGGGGATGTTATCTTTGTCAGAAATGTGCTGATTTTTAGCTGAAGTCCACATCACCAATAGCAAATTGTAGAAATGTGAGCACACAGAGTGAACCCACGTTGTCCATGACAGCTGTGGAGGGAGGGAGGGAAGGAGAAAGGGAGGAAGGAGCTGGAGGGGAGCTGCTCCATGGGAGTGGAGGGAAGGACAGGAAAAGTTCAGCAAGTGGCTGGAATGAGGTGGGTCAGACACCACTTTGTGTGCTGTCAGGGGGGCTTTGTCCTGGTCCTGCTGCCCTTTGTCCCAGGCCAAGGAAAAGGGAAGAAAAGCCTCCCAATGAGCCTTGGAGCAGCTGAGCAGAGGCAGGATAGGGCTTTGAGCCCTTTGTTGTCGGGCACAGAGGACCTTCAGCTACCACTGAACATTGATTTCATTCATTCCCACCTCTTCCAGGAGGGAAAGCCTAACACAAGCTTTAGCTACAGAAAAGGTTGGGCTTTGCCTGGGCTTGTTCAGAAGAGACTTTGCTGTGAGCTCTTGGAGCTGGATCCAGAGCACCACTGAGCTGCTTCCCCCTGAGGAACTGAGCCCTTCCAGGGATGGTGGGGTGTCTTGCAAAACCAAATGTTTGCTGTTTCAAAAATACAGCATTGTCGTCTCAGGCCTGCAGTTTGCTGGGGAGGGGACTGACTTCTGCTGCTTAGTATTGGGTTTGGGCTTCTCTTTTTGACTATAAAGATGAATTAGTAAGTTACACGTCTACTACCTTTAAAGTTTCACCAAGATTTTGGATGGATTTTGTCATCTAGCTTGAGTTGATTAGGTTTATTTCTGAATAAGTGTTAACCTTAAAACAAGTCTAAAAGAAATGCAAGCCTGGCAGGTTTTTTAAATCAGTTGCTATTTTTAATTACAGTCTGTGGAAATGTAAATATTTAATATATACTGATATTTTGTACAATCATTTGAATACCTCCAAACTTTGTTATTATTTATCCTACTGAAACCCAGCCAGAATTAGCCAATTTAAAACTGCTTTTAAAAATGGTTCCTTTTCCAAATCCTTGACTGCAAAGCTTCCCCATGGCCTTGCTTTCTCCTTGCAGGGAACAATGTCTCAGTGAACGTAGAGGTAGATCCTCGCCATCCAAACATGCTTCCAGAGTGTTATTTCCTTGGAGCAGATCACGGTAAGGCAGCAAATTCCACTTGTCTCTCATCTGGACTCAGATCTCCCATCCAATCCCTACCTGAAACCTGGGAGGTTCACTGGGGTGATGCCATGATTCCTGTCTGTTGTTTGCAGCAGTGAACCCGCTGAGAACTAAACTCAACAACAACATGCACTTGTGGTGAGTGTCTCTAGTAAAGCAGGCTGGAAACCCAAATGGTGTTTGCCATTCCCGCTGTGGACTTTTCTCTCCCCCTCTCCCATCCACAGGGATCCGGAAATCAGTTTGTTACGAAACTTGAGAGAGCTCCTAGAAATTGATTTTCCATCTCGTGCCTTGTTGGAAAAAAGCGTAAGTTAGTTTTGGTTAATGATCAGTTGTTATTGCTGAACGAGGAACATTTAAATGGTCACTTTCTAAGAGCCAGGGACAATTAGAGACTTAGAAGAGAGGTGATTGGATTAACACATTGTCACAAGGACTTCTGAACTTCAAGCAACAGTTGTCAGAGCTTGTTAACCTTTGCTTAGAGGTGCACACTTCCCTGTGGCCTTCATAGCAGTGAGGCCATTAATAACAGGCTCCACTTTAAAAGGAAAAGAGGAAGTTCCAGAGTAGCTAATGAGATGTGGAAACTCCAAACATTCTGTTATGGATGTTGATGACTTCAGTTCTAATTAGGTAGAGCTGCTTGGAGGGGACAAGAGGCCATCCCAATACTGGTGCATTTCAAACAAACTGGGAATTAATTTTTGACAATGCTATAACACTGGATTACAAGCTTTGCTTTCACTCGTGAAGCTTCTAAATTAAGATCTGACTGAGGGTTTGTGTTTAATGTCAAATCATTATTAACCACTATGATTTGTCATTAACAAAAAGTTGCCAAAAGTATGAAAATGTTTGTTGAATGAGATGTAGTTCAGTGAGGGGGTGAAATATAACCCAGTCAAGTCTTGCACACCTGGAACCCAGTGTCACTCTATGCCATTATGGCCTAAACAGATAGGTATTAAAGGCAAAAAATAGTAATTCCAGCTAACAAAAACTGCAAAAGCAAAGACACAGGTGAACCTGTTTGTGTGTTAGCAGCCCATCCCTTCCTTTCAGCTGTGCTGTTGTGTTCCAGGACTTTGCCAAGGACTGTGGCATCTGCTACGCTTATCGGCTTGACGGCAGCACACCCGACCAAGTGTGCGACGATCCTCGCTGCGGGCAGCCCTTCCACCAGGCCTGTCTCTATGAGGTAAAGGGACCAGCGGGACAAACTGCTCATTAGCTGGCACATTCTGGAAAACAAGCACTGTCCACTTAAATCTGGAAAGAAGCAAGCACCTGTAAGGAACATTATGGCAGTCACTGTGCTTCCACTTGTCCTGACACCCCCAATTCCTACATGAGCTCTCTGGGAAACGGATCCACCCTCTCACCTGTCAGGTGTTCATCAGCTGAACTCTGATTGATAGGTGGTTCTTGAATTGGATATGAAACCAATGTGACTTTTAACCCCTTTCCTTGTGTTGCAGTGGCTACAAGGCCTTCCTACCAGCAGACAGAGTTTTAATGTCATCTTTGGTGAATGTCCCTATTGTAATAAGGTAAGGAAATCCAATGAGTAGGATTAAATTAGAGTGAAGAAGGCAAAGCTGGTAACAATGCCTTTTCCAAAATAGAATTGGTGGCTACTATCTTCTCATTAACCTGCTGGAGTAAACTGTAAATTCCTCTGCATTTAATGCATCAGTGTTTAACTAAAGGTTTTCTGACACAATATAAAGACAGCCCCACACTCGTGCCAGAGTAAATAAAGATCACACTCCATTGTATTTAACGATACTTTTTTAATGGTGCTGTAACAAAAGGTTCGGCTAAAAAAAACTCCAACAAAAATAATCCAAATAATCCAAAAGAGAATCCGTAACTATAGAGTGCAGATGAGAACTTGTCTGTACAAGGTATGTACTGACAGGATTATTTAAAACTTCTTTTTCAAGCCCCTGACACTGAAATCTTCAATGAAGAAGCTCTAGGAAAAAACTGCATAGTGGGAACACCAGTGCACTCCCACTGAAGACACGGGAGCAGCAACATCAAAGCCAATACAAGGACAGTACAATGAGCAGCAGAAGCACCAGAACAGCTGCAGTGTAGGGGTAGGTTTCATCAGCAAATGCCAGCCTAAACACAACAGCGAGAGAGGGACGAGTGGTGTCAGCACCAGCCGGGGATGCTGCTGGAGGAACTGCAGTTACAAGGTGATTGTGTTTCTTTCTGCATTCTGAGTGTATTCTGTAGGGGTCAAATGGTGGCAGCTCTCTTGCAGTGTCTTCCTGCAGGGGAAAAAAAGCTGTAATTATAAAGCTAGTATTAAGTGAGATGTGAATCAAAAAAATGAAGATGCCATTGAGGTATTTAAGTTATCCTGGAGAAAGCAATACAATTCTTATGGAGGCTTACCTCTGGAATATGCATGCAGATGGCTATTGTATGATAAGTGTGTAACATAAGACACAGTTAAACGCCTCCTAAAGAGACCTACCTATATTTACTATTGAAGTCTACAGCTAAAATTCTTATCTTTGACTTGTTTCCAACAAAGTTGAATATATTCAGTCTTTCCCATGTTCCTGCTAATAAAGGTTTGTCCTGGAAACTCAAGACATGATTTTAAGTGTGAATTTGCTGGTTTGATTTCTGTAAGTTCTGCCTTTTTTTTCAGTGAAGCTGAACTTCTCCTGCCCATCACAGGGAACATAAACTGATAGTGGGGCTTGTTCTGGCTGGCCAGGGGCGCCTGGGCTGTTTTACATCTCCAGCAGCAATGCTGTCCTTGGCCAGCCTCCACCTCTGAAAGGATCCCCAAACACCACCATCCCACTTCTCACTTAGCCAAGACTTAAGAATCTTTTCCACTGTCCCTTAGAACCAGGGACAGCTCTGGTTTCCTACAGAGCTTTCCATTACCAAGCTCCTAAATTATGTGAGAGGAATTCTGCAAAATGAAGCTAAGAGAACCCTGCCTTTTTTCCTTCTCCAGTTTCTCACTTGAATGGCTTAAATGTTGCCTGACACCCATTTAAAGTCCCTCCTATTGTGCAGAATATTCAGTGAGTACCACGGAATGGTTCTACATAGAGACAGCACGTTTAATCCTACTGGAATAGCAGCTTTTCCATTAGAAAAACTAAATCCAAACACAAATATAATCTAAACACCAGCCCAGTGATTGGTCCCTTTTCTGCAAAAACTCCACCATTTGAGGACTAGGAAGTAACACTGGAGTGTTTTCCTGTTCAAAAGTTGTGTTTGACTTGTCAGACTCCATCTCCCCTGCTGGCAGCCAAAACATCTCCCAGGATGGTTCTGCTCACCACTGTCCTGCCTGGTGCTCTCAGGTACAGCTGTGCTTTTGCTGCTTCCCTCTCCCAGCTTGTACCGGAGTCTCCAGGCAGTGATGATCAGACTGCTTGAAGCAAAGAATTTTGGATTAATCATAAAGCTACCTTAAAAGTTGCATTTTTGTGCTCATTAGAAACTGTCCTCATTTAACCAAGTTATTTGTTTCTATGAAAGAAAACCAGGGTGCAATCTCCTCACTAAAATACACCAAAGCTCCAGAGAACAGGAGCACAGGGTGATCACCGCCAGGGATGTGGTGCTGCATTACTTGTACTAAAGCTGATTCATTTTTTCATTTTTTTTTCCTGTACAGTTGAAGAGTAAGACTGAAACTATTAATTCAGCCCTTTTATGCACTAAATTACCAATAATAGTCAAGGTGAGTTTGTTAACTGCTAAAATCCTCTGATGTAAAACTCTGAAGTTTTCCACTACACAGAGAAGGAAACTCCTGAACTTACTTTCTACCATGCAAACAGCAGGGTCCACAAAGGGATATGAGTTGGGAAATCACAATCTGCATCCAAGTGCAGGGCTTTGCTCTGCAGCTGCACTGCACACTGCAGTGGCAGCAGGCCAATAGTACAGGCAATTACCCACAAACCTTTAGTGTTCGCGGCGAACACCGAGTTTGCATACACATCGTTGAGGCTTTCTTGGAGGGGTTTTTGGAACTCTTCTTAGAAAAGCTGATCTTTCCTTCTTAAGGCACTTGTGACTGTTCTGTGGTAACACCAAACCCCTCACCTTTTTTGGGTGCTCAGGCTCCTGATGAGTAGTGTAAAATCTAAGTGGCTTCTCTTCCACCTGGAATTGTTGGTGTGTTCCCCGAGTGTGGGGCCTGCTCAGGCAGCTGGAATGCTCCTCGTGGCCCCTGTTTGCCTTCTGCTGCACTGGTTTTGGGGAAGGCCTGGGCAAGGGAGCCTGTTGAGGTAAGACAGTAACTGTGTGCTGAAAGGAATCCAGTACGTTCAACTTATTCCAGATCCTGATCTGGCACTTGGAGGCGCCAGGTTTGGGGCAGATCAGGCCCTCCTGGCACTTATCCCCTGGGCCCTCAAGTTCCTGTTTGGAATACTGGAAACCAGCAAGCATCTGCCAGCTCCTGGAGTTTGTGACAGAGCCCTTGGCTCTTTTCCAGCCCTATTCTTCCTTGCCCTCCCCAAAAGCTGGACATGGAGCTAATGAACAGGGAGATCTGGTGCTACTGCAGGGCTCAAATCCTCACCTGCTGCAGCTCTGCCTTGGGAGGCCTCCTGTTCAGTTTACTTGGCTTTTCTTCTCCCAGGAGCTGTGTGCCTGACTCTCCCACACACACTTTGTTTTGACAGGCAGGTTCTTCACCTTCCAGCTTTTTTCCCTTCTTCTGAGCTGGTTTTGGTGGAGGCTTTGGGAGGCGAACCTGGGATGAACAACAATGAGCATTTTGTACAGTGAAAAAAGCCCAGAATTCACACAGAAAAATAATGATCTTCACTGTACATACACACCTTAAACAACAGCATCATTTTCCAAAGAGGACTTAAAGCAAAACTTTTAAGATTTCACTTAAAAGTTCCAACAGGACTAGAAGTGAAAATAAGTGGTTTTACACCTAAAAATTACCATATTTCATCCTAACGAGATTACAGCTTGGTATTGATGCAATTATTTTTAGTCTGATTTCTACAAGATCAAGTAAGCAGGGAGCTGGCCTCACCCCACTTTCCCTTTGCCACAACGTCAGCACTTCCACTGTAGGGGGAAAAGCTGAAAATATTTATTCAGGGCCAAAAACTGTGGTAAATAAATTTCAGAATTAATGCAATTAATCTTTTATCACCTATCTCTGGTGTGCAATTGGAACCAAGAACCACCTCAAGATTAGATTATGATACTATACAGGGAGTAATATCCTAAAATCCTTGCTCTGTAGCAATCCACCTCATCAAGGAGCTGCTGCTACAGGATCCTCTGTTACAGGTGTCTGCTGCTCTTCAGAAGGGAATTACCCCCAGATCCCCTCATTTCCTGTGTACCAAACTGGTACAGGTGCAACCAGACAGATCAGCTGGAGTCAGATC
Source organism: Corvus hawaiiensis (assembly GCF_020740725.1). Lineage (NCBI taxonomy): Eukaryota > Metazoa > Chordata > Aves > Passeriformes > Corvidae > Corvus > Corvus hawaiiensis. The sequence continues at coordinate 119,092,685 of NC_063215.1, forward strand.
CTGCTCACAAGCAACAGGTGAGGAAACAGTGGCTTGTATGCAGTGGCTCCCACTATTCCTAGGTTGTCTCTTCAATGGGAGAAATGTTTGGTGAAGAAAAGGAGAGTGAGAAAGGGAACGCTGAGATGAAAAGTCAGGCCTAGGATCACTAGAGGCATTGCCACGAAGACAGGCAGTAGGAAGAGCCTACCTGTCATCCAGCACTGTCAGGGCTGCAGCACCAGGAGCACCAGGCCACTGAAACATTGCATTTTCTGAAAACAGCAATAAATTTCGAGAGAGTTCAGTTAGCTGCCCTCTCTACTTGTATTTAAGTACTCCTTACATCCTTTGAATAACCCTAACATTGCCTTTCTGCAGCTGTTTTGCAGCGAGTGTTTAGAGGAAACTGGCTCATGTCAGCAGCAGAACTGGCTGAAGGAACAGGCTGCAGTAATACACAGGTGATCCTGGTGCTCTCACTGTTCCAAGAAGTGAGACACTCGGCATTACAGACTTCGCTGAAAAAGTGCTGACAGGTGCCAAGATTTAGTAACACACAGGCATTCCCTCTGATCCTGTTCCTGGCCATCAAACCCAATCCCACTGAGTCCTGCGGCACAGGAATGGTGATAACTGACACTCCTCAGCCAGGGATTTTCCAGGGGGGTGTGACTTGCAAATAGCCAGTGCTGCAGCAGTTCCTGCAGCCTGCAAGGTTGGGATCATCTTTTATGCCACAGACTGTCGAGTCTTAGGCCAGGCTTAAGAAGGAAACAGAATTACTATTTAGTGTCTGACTCTGAGAAATCAAAGATTCCTGTGAAACAGAGATCCAGCAAGATCAGCTGGAGATCAGTTAACAGCTACCTGATGCTGAGTCAGTTCACAAAACAGTGCAAACTTAAAAAAACTTCTCAAATGAGTGAGGACAGAGTGGTCACCATCACAGCCACAGAAATCCTGCACCAAAATAGCTTTTGGTTTTGTTAAAATTAGAAAAAAAAAAAGGGGTAAAACCAGAAAAGTCAATAAAGTGCTAAACTAAGTATCTGTAATTACCAAGATCAAAACCCAGTGCCTTTTCATTAAATGTGAACTTTTGTTCTGCCTTCCACAATACGTAAATAGTGCTGACAATTGGTTTGTGAGGCACTTGCTACAATAAAATCTAATTGTATCATGAGAGAAAGGTGACAATCAGGAGATCATGAAAAAATTACATATTCTCACTGGTGGTTAATTAGCCATGCAAAACCCCCTCAAACAGATATTCTCTTCTATTAGGAATGATTACTGTGCAGGCCTACAGATGTCAATACCACAGTCATTCAAATACTTCTTTCCCTACTAATTGAAGGTTGTAAAGCTCTGGTGCCAAGGTTTTGCTTCCAAAGAGCTAATTTATGACTAGAAGGATATTTTATGTCTTCAGTTGCAGCAGCTACAAAACTCAGCAAATCAGAACCATCTGTGCACTGATACTTGAATCACCATTCATCTCGCAGCCTATCAGTCACATTAGTTTGCATCCTGCATTCTTGGCTCACGTACACTTGTGATGGTCCAAAGTTCACCAGGAATATTAAAAATGGATGGGACCCTGACCCTGCCTTATTGCACACGCCCCAGAGCACCGCACGGGGCTGGTGCACATGGGGACTTTCATAGGAACAACGGGACTGACATTTCTCAGGAAAACTGCTAATTACCTCCCTCTCTGCTTAGGGAAGCTGGGCTTTATTAACTCAGAGCACTGGAGGAAAATAGCACAGGAGAGCTGTCACTTGGAAAATCCTGTGCCAGTGCACACCAGCAGCACAGCTAAAGCCACAGGAACATCTCCTCCACACTGGGGCTGCGGGAGGATAAAGGCAAATGACAAAGAACAGCCTGAAAGCAAGAAAATGAATTAAATGCTGTCACTAATAAAAGTAACTTTGCTTTTAATCTGGGATGAAGGAAAAACCTGGCATTCAGGCTTGTCTTCAAGATGTTAGTGAACAAAGTCCTTGACTTCCCCATTATCCTGAAAGTAAATCATTCTCCACAGACCTACTGCTTTGAAGTGAGAGCCTGTAGGTCAAAAGGACTCATGGCAGTTCTTCCTCCTTGAGGGTTGACATTCCACTTTTTAGCAAAGCCAGGGGAAACAGGAATTAACAAACATGGTGTATTTAAGGCAGAAGAACTGCTGTGTCAGTCTCATCTTGAGAGCTTTAACTATTTCCTCCTCTACAAAAGGAAAGGCAACAGGCAGGAGCTATTAGAAATAATCCCAGAGCTGTCCCACTCACTTTGGACACCTTAGCAGCGCAGTGATTCCGTGTGCACGCTGCTGCTGCGGAAAATTCCAGCGGGCCGTCGTAGCGCATCCCACTTGACTCCAGGCCATCCAGCAGGATTTTCTTCAGCACTTGATACTTCGGCTTCTCATCATAAGCTAAGCCAGAAACAGAGGCCAGAAACTTGGCTATTTCACCTGTAGAGCAGATTTGACTGTGAATTTCACTGAATGTAACCCCAGAAGTTCAGAAAGGATTTCATTCCAACACGGATGCCAATCCTCCGCTGCCAAACGAGACAACACAATTTCAGCTGAAGACACACTCAAAACACAGAACTGACAATGTCTTGTCTTTTTGGGAGGAGAAAAGGAAAAGACCGACTTGGATAAACAAGCCAGACCTTAAGTGCTCCATCTCGTTATGCTCATGCCCTAATTCCCACAGCACTGACAGCTATCCAAGGATAAAAATTAAAATATTTTATTGACAAGTATTGATAGTTCTGTGTAAAAGAGAAAAGTCTTTGATAGATTACAATATCCCTTTAAATATTAATTACTCTGAACAGTATTATTTTAATCTGCATAAATACTATACTGGGAATGCTTTGGAAAAACACTTTTTTTTTTTTTTTTAACTTCAAATGCTACTATTGTTTTTCTGATTGCATCCCAAAACAGTCCAACAGCAGCAACATTTTTCCATCAAGTGGTTCAAAAAACAGGGAAACCACTCAATGGGCAGGAATAATGCTAGTAGGAAAAACATATGGGGGGTTCAAACTTTTCTTTCAGTTGAAGACCCAAGTGTATCCTAAAACTGGAGTGCTACACCAGATATTAGCATCTGGTCAAATCCCAGCAGGAAAGATTTATTAAATATGTATACACATCATGAATAAATTTTGCCTAATACACAATGCATTCCAATAATTCCAATACAAAAGCACTAGGAAAATAAGGGAATAAATCAAAAATAGATACTGACCTTTGGTGTTTTCCCTGGGTTATTTTTGTATTTCAGGGAAGGAAGAAACAAGACAAGACAAAGTGTCCATCCATTTGCTTTTTTAAACTCTGAGCACCGAGCAATAAACCTTTGGTAGACAGTTGCTTACTATTTCCATACTAACAGCTACTTCTGTTTCCAAGATAGTCACTGCTTCCCAACACCTTGGATTACATATGGCCAAGATCCCTTCTGTCACTCCATGGGATACATCACAGACTGAGCAAGATTCTTTTTCTTTTTGAAGACTTTGTTAAATTTGTGTTACTTCCACTTCTCTTCTGCTCCCCCCACCCCGAGTCAGACATTGAACTGTGTTTAGGAACAGGCTGAAGAGCCATGGGGTACAAGTGCAAGTACACTTACTGCAGCTGCTTCCAGGAGAATCCCACCTCAGCACTGAATCTGGGAGCTCATCCATAAGTCTGAAACAACACCAGAGTGCAACAATTTAATGCAGCTTTGGAGCAGGTGATTCCTCATTTGAGATTTAGGAAAACAGCAAGTCTCAGTTCCAAAGGGAGTAGACCTCCAGGATAGCTAATGATTCACAGGACTGCTTTTGAACCCAGATCTCCCCTCACCAGCCCCATTTTTAACTCTTTGCATGCTGCTGGTTTCATCAAGACCAGGCTGATACCTAAAACTGCACTTTAAGTTTTTCTTCACAGCTATTTTAAGCTTTCTACAAGGAAAAACAAAAGCCCTTTAAGCAAAATGGTTTGTTCTGATTTCAGATTGATGATTCCCATTTCTAATTTGGAATTTAAGCAGCAGTTCTGCTTTGCCTTCCCATCATTTAGCATGAGGTCCTCTCTGCCATGGAGCACAGGGCTGTCAAAATTACACCAGGCATGGCAGGGCCACAAGGGAACAGGGAGGTCACATCACCTAGAGTCCCACACGCTTCATTAGTGGCAGGGCCACAGGTGTAATTCCTGTCCATCCAGAAACAGGAACAGCAAAGAAGCTCAGGATCAATTCCTAAAAACAGGAAAAACACCAGCCCTCATCTTGGGCAGTCCAGCACCCACAGGAACCTGAAAATTAAGACAGTTAAGAGGAACAACCTGGACAAGATACCTAATTCCAGGAAAGTAATTTATTAGAGTAAGAGGGTATTTCTGATGAGTGGAATCTGTGTAATTTTCTGTGCATTTCCTTGAAGCCTCTGTTTGCTCAGCATCCTGGAAACACGAGCCATCCAAGGGTTAATGGCAAGGGAGGAATCAGCGGAGCAGCTTGATTGATTAAATTGATTTCCCATTGAATTGTGTAAGTGTTACCTTGCAGGGGGCTGTGTAATGATCAGAACTTCTAAAGGAGAAATATTAAATGTAGCAGAGGGTGTCAATATTTCCAGCTGCACTCGGCCCCGTGCACAGGCTGCAGCCACCCTTCCCAGTGCCAGGAGCCGCTGCCCCACGGAACCTGAGCATTGATTTCCAGGGATCAGCCAACCCCAGCGGGTACCTCTGGTGTGACTTGCCCTACTAGAAAGTTTGCTGCCTCCTGCACTTGTGAGGTTACTTCTGGGTAACTCCTCTGCTGTGCAGTCTGCTACAGGTACCACGTGCAATTAAATCCCCCAGTCTCAGCTGTGAGGGCAGAGGAAGCAAACACTGATCCACTGTTGCTTTAGTGAGCTCCAAGTAAGTCATGCTGAGAAAAAGGAAAGATTTTCACCAAGCTCCTTAGTGTTTTGGTATTTAATTGTTTGTAATGGCAGTAGGCTTATGTAACATTAAAAACCTACAGAAAAACATCTGAAAAACAGTATTGTATAGAAAGTTAAATAAATTGAGTGCACATGTGGAAAAACCTCCACGAGATGTTTGTACTACGGTCGCTACAAAGCACCCGTGCAGTTTAACGGAACCACACAACAACCTTCTGTATGTACACTAAGGCCTGTGCTAATTTACAAATGTTTTCTTTGAAAAAAAAGACTATTGGAAAAATACACAGCAGACAAAATGCCTGTGTACTGTGCACTGGAATTCCTCCTCTCCATAGCAGCACAGACATAAACATGCAAAGGAGGGTAGACGTGCACATAAAGTTCCCATTTTAACTGCTTCCAACATCTCTCTTAATTAAGGAAAATTGTTTTAGCTTTCTCCTAAGGTGCTGTTCTATAGCATGGAAAGCTGTGTTTCCCAGAGCTGGGAAATGGTGAGGATGCTGCAGGGTTCCAGGCTGGTGTGTCCATGTGGGGGGGGGGGTTTGTCCTTACTTTGTTTTCGCAGTCTGGACAGCTACAGGGTCCTTGAGGTTCTGCTCCCAGGGCAGCTTCCCACACAACCACTGCAGCATGCAGTAGCCAAGGATCTCAAGGTCACCTCGTCTGGATGGGGCTAAAATGTGGGAAAGGGGGAGGGGGAAAGAAAAAAAAATACAATTAAGAATAGGAACCTCTTCTTAGGAAATAGAAAAGACTTTGATTGAACTGGTGCTGATGAAATATGAAGAAGCCAAATGGGCAAAGTGTTTTGTTTGTTCAGCTGTATTAGACCTGAACCGCCCCGGCATTTGGCCACAGGCCACAGACAGGCAGTGACTTGTTCCTGCTCAAGTGAGGGTCAGCTTCCTCACCTCCTCCAACTCCATCCTTCCTCAGTCTGGCCTGTCACATGGACTTGATCCCCATGGCCTCTGACATGATCCAGACAGCCCATAACTGAGTACCAACACTTTCTCAAAGAGCCAAGCAGTAAAACAAAGAAATAAATGTCTGCTGCTAAATTGCTAACACATGTTCCAGGAAGTCCATGGGGTCCACATTGGTCATGCAGGGACTCTGTGAGAGCAGACTAAACACTGATGGCCTTTCCTGTTCTCCCGCAGAGCCGTTTGAACTCGGATGCTGGGACAAAACTGCCATCTAGTGTGCACTGCCTCACCAGAGCCTGCTCCCGGCTCCAGCCGTTTCTGTGGAGCTGTGCACAACCCAAAATACACTCGCTCTTTAGCAAAGTCCCGGGTAAACTGCCCACTGCTGCTTCCAAAAAGGAAGTTATTTCAGGAACAACTTACTCTTGCTCCGCACACTGCAGGCAGAACACAAATACAGGAGACAAAATTAAATCAAAAATTAACCCCATCCCCGAGCATCATCTACACAGAGAAACTGAAGTTAACCTATAGATTGGCTTTTCCTAGAGAAAGAGGGAGGGGAAAAGTGCAATACCAACAGGATTGCTATTGCTTGCTGCTACCCAGAGGAAACCACACTTGCTAAAACTGAACAAGCAGGAGCACTGCAGGATTTCTTTGACTTCCAGCCTACAAGTTTGCACGTCAAAACCACATGGAATCTGCAAAACCAGAAACTGTTTGTTGTGATTAAAGACAGACAGACGTAGAAGTTAAATTTATGCTTTTCCAAAATTAATTTTTGCTTTCCAGGAAGGAAAGAAGAGTTCAGACTTGCTTGGCACTTTTTATCCAGCATAAAGACCAGTAGCTGAGCACTGTGCTGTTAATCCCGCTGTAAACAGATATCCTATTTTATGGGCCCTCATTAAATAAATACCAGAAAGTCACTCAGCAAACTTATCTTTTAATTTAAGAAGTCATCTGCTAAAAGCCACGGTGCCAACACATCATAACTGTTGCTTGTTCCTGTACACACATTACTGTAAAAGCAGCCGATTAGTTTTTATACATTCCCTATCTTAACTGCTCTTAGGCTCGGGATTATTAAAGGCCCCTGGATCCAACACCGCTGCGCTGTCCCTCGGGCGTCGTTTATTTTCCGCCCTGGATTCAGCAACGTCCTAATGCAAGACTTGGCTCCCATATTAAAATAAAAACACAATCTCCACCACTTGCTGTTCTGTAGTGATTTCTCTGGCCATAAATCTCCCGGTAACTGTGGAACAATTCCATTCACACACATGTGTTCACAACTCCTTTTTCCATTATGGCAATTCCAGATTAGATCCATGTAAACCAGCGTTTTTGACTGCAGATCCTCCAATTTTTACAACGCCTTCCCGGCACCTGTTTGTGTGAGAGAGGCTACAGAAAGTGGCCTTTTGAGGAAAATTGTCAGAATTCCAATGGACAGCTTTTTTCCGGGGGGGATTCATTGATGTGCATCTATAAGTAACAGCAAACCAATCAGATTTCAGAAGTTACCCCAAGATAAGTCATTTTCTGACAAAACAGTCCCAGAGATTAAAGGTTTTTCACAGTTTGGCCATGACTAATGACCTTCCCTCTCACCTGCAGCTCTTGCAGCCACTTCCTGACTAATCCTGGGACAAAGCCATGACAAACCAGGAGCCTTGGCTGACACCTGCCCAAAGCCACAGCGGGCACAGGGACAAAAAGGTATATGGAGCTAAAGCACCCCTGCCCAGCAGTAACAGGAAATGTTTCACAGGACACAGTAACTCCCCTATCCCTTCATCTCCCAGGTCACCACAAGTGCTGCTAAATACAGACTTTTACCTGGGTTTCTGTAGAACCACACGAAAATCTCAGTGTTTGATCCTTTGGCTGTACTTGCTTATTTCTCTCTGCTCCATGTAAGCTAAATCCCTCAATTTTTTAAATCCTTTAGATTCTTGTTAAAAAGTATTTGATTAATCTTTAATGAGTTAGTATTATCCATGGACAATGGAATTATTAGATTTTCATGCCAAATAGAGCACTAATAGAAACATTTCAATGATATGTTTACTTGCAAAAATAAATCTGCTCACACAATTGAAGATTACAGGAATTCTTGATAAACATCAACGGCGAGAAATCAATCTGCTTTCACTTTAAATACGACAGCCAGGTGAAAATAAAACAATTCTGCTTGATACCTTGTCACAGTTACAAGAGTGCACACTCCAACCAGTACTTATTTAAATCAAATCCTTACTTCTCTCCTAAAAATCTTTCTGGTTCTTATTTTTCTTTTTTAATAGATGTTTGATTTCTGCTTTTCAACTCACAGGATTTTTTTACTATTATTTTAGTCTCATATGAAGTAGTATTTAATGGGAACACATTGGTGATGTTTTATTTCACAATATCTTTAATTTTTTTAATTTGGAGATTTAAGGCCTGAGTCTGTTCTCAGTCCTGCCAAGATAAATCAGGAACAACTCCACTGAAATTGATGAACTCACAAGCACGTCAATGAAATCAGAGTTTTAAATATACCACAAACATACTCAACATGCAGGCACAGGGTCCAATAACTCAGAATAACCGAAGCAATTCACCTGAGGAGAAAATAGGTGATGTACCTCCGTACACTGGATTTGGCAGCTATCTCAACTCTAATTTATATTCAGATTATTATTTCCAAATAGATCAGTGATATCACAACAGCCACAATATACTCTCAAAACTCCACTGCTCCCAAGAACTCCACTGAAACTGAAGTAAAAATAGGAGTTTTCTCTATGGCCTCTGTTGAGCTGATTTTCTCCAGCCTTTTGTAAAGATCTAACAAGTGACAGATTAAATATTCTCTTATTTTTAATTAGCACTGTTACATGATAATTTCACTATTGGTGATTTTTTGGATTAGAAGCTTTTCACAAACAGGAGCATTTTGGTTGCTCATATTGCATGGACATGCAGTGGCACCTCCAACTCTCGCTGGCATTACAGAACACGAATTCCCAGTAACTCACAAATAGAACTCACACCACAGCAGTAATCCAAAAGCCCATAAAGGAAAGGAGGGTTAACATGACCATGGGGAAATACAATTATGATAAAAATGTATAATCACAAAGTGATATGACTTAATTCAAGGCTGAGATGATTAAAAACCAGACAAATACAAGACTTGCCAACAATCAGTGCTTCTATTAGGGGCAGGAGAAGTGAAAAGACAAAAAAAGGAAAACCCAAACCGAAACAAGCAGATAATGAAGTATTGCTTTCCCCAGGTCCCCGTCAGTCTGAGGAGCTCCCTGCAGCAGGACAACGACCAACGGAATAGAGTGAGGCTCCAGGGAAAAGGTAAGAGAAGTACATTAAATTTATGATACAGTTTAGTGCTTGGAGGTCATTCCACAGAGTTATCCAGCCTCAGACAGGGCAAATTCCAGCCAGGAACCACCTCCTCTCATGCCCAGCCCTGCACCATCAGCTTGGCACATTGCTCAAGTACTCCCTGACAATAACCACCAACTCGGAATGCTGGAAAGAAAAATCCATGGCACCACCACAGCTGGAGTACAGCTCTTCCAGAGAACTCAGTCTGTGACATGGCAGAGAGGGACACTTCCTGTGCCAGCCACGGTCTCTCTCCAAACTGGGATCCTACAGATACACACTTGATGGGTTGAACAGCTCATGGGCATGGAACACACAGCAGAGCTGCTAGGAGGGAACAATCAGGACTGGTAGAATGGCATGTGCTGAAAGGAAGAGGGCTGGGGTCCTGATCTGGTGGGGACAAGTTTATGCAGTGGGAAGGTTGGAAGGTGCAAGGGAACTTCACCACGAGATGTGGGTGGGAGATAAAATGGTGGTGGCAGGAGATGCCAGTACCTGGTGGGAAGCAAAAGGTTCCAAGCTTGCAGTAAGGAGAACGTGTGGCAGGAGAGTGGGGACAGGAAGTTTTACTCTTCTTTCATATCTGTGTGGCAGAAGAAAAGAATCAAAAAGGTAAGGGCCTTATAATAAGTAGGGGTGGGCAAGCAGCTGAGATTCACTGCCTTTCTGAACGCCTGGTGTAGAGAACAACAGCCAAAATTAAACAGCCCATTCCCAGGCACAGTCCTCAGTTGTGACAAAGTTGTAAATGCTCCTCATCTTATTCTTGCTGCTTCTGGACATACCTGGCAGGACAGAATAAGCTTCCAGAGGTGGCTGTAGGAGCCTATCCAATCTTTTCCTTGCTAGTGACTCTTCTTTCACTTATAACCACTTCCTGCTCCCTCTTCTGCTGGGCACACATTTCTAATCCAACTCTCAGGAACTAAACCATCTTTTTATTTATGTCCCATTACAAAGTTCCACCCATTTTTTGCCACACTAGTTATATTTTCCTTTTATTATTTAGGATTTACAGTTTGTCCTGTACACAGTCTTTGGGAAACACATATCAAGCTACAGCAGATCAATAATTCATTTGACCGACAAAGAGAAAAAAATCCTGCAGGCTCCCTCTGAATCCTAACTATGCATGGGCAGATGCCAAATCAACCTCTTGATCCAGAGGCACTCAGAGCTCTGTTCTCTGGAAGCAGGCTCCCAAAGAATGTGTTTCCAGGCATAGGTGTTTATATTCCTGCACATCCTTCCTCACAAAATGAACCCTGCACATATTTTACTCAACAGAACAGGAAAAATGGCCAAGCACTGAGCTGTGTTTTTAATACCACAGACCAGCTGTCAGAGCAGTGGGGAAAACCAGCACAAGGGCTGCAGGGCTTTCCCTGCCGTCAGCCCAACGCTGGCGTTGCCCTGGACAAACCCAGTGTCCCAGCGTTCTGACAGAGCTCACGGAGCACACACGTGCACTAACCCCGTGTGAGGGGCACAGAGATGCCTGTCCAAAGTTCCCACTCCTGTGGAAAGCAGCATTTACTACTCCAGGTGTAGATATCAGTCCTGCACGGACTTCAGTGGGGCCTCCACTGATGCAAGAGATGGCAACACTGCTCGGAGTTACTGTGGAACGCTGGGAGAAGGGACAGGACTCATCTTGGAATCGATGGCAAACACAAATATATGCTGGAGGGAATTCAGCATAGACAGTTCATACTCTTATGCTCATCAATGATAGCAAATTAAAACTGGGCTAACGCACTCAGTGCACAGGACTGGAGTATTTAAAAGAACCTCAATATGTTAAGTGCAGTAAATCTCCAGAGAAATTAGGTATTGACTGCATGCCTCACTGAGGAGAAAATCTACAAAAATCCATAGGAGGCACTGATCCAAATATTACTTTTTAACACTAACTATGTAACAATTTTTTAAATGTACACTGAGTACAGATATAATTCTCTTTAATTATCAATCAACAAACCAAAATGCAGTACTGTTTATGCAGGCTGGTCTTTAAAAGTGAATACAGTGAGCACACTCCAATGCGACACTAAAACCAATGACGCAGTTGTGCCCTGTGAAATTTGCATCAAAATAAAAAGGGTTTCAATTTCAAATACCCACATGCTGGTTGGGATGGGATCCTGCCACAAACCCAGGAATGCCAGTGGTACGGGTTGGATCCTGTGGCAGAGGCCAAGTTGGGCCCTACTTGGTTCCAGGTGAACTCCAAACACAGCTCATAGGAACAGCACATCCCACTCTGCCTTACCAGAGACTGTCAGAAGAACACGGACTTATCCCACCACCCAAAAGTGTTTCCCCGCGGTGGCCACTGGTAGGAACCTTTCTGGATCTCAGTGGACTGCACAACTCTACACCTGGTGAGCTCCACAGAGAGCTTGGGGAATAAGCCAGCACGCAGCTGGGTTAAGCTCTGCATTCAACTACGGAAACTCTGGCGTTGACTTAAATTACTGGGAAGGGAATGCATTTGACTGGCTCTGTGCAAGGAGGGTATCAGCTCCAAGCATTGCCAAGAGGCACTTTTGAAAGCTACAAATTCCTAATTTGGTTAAAGCTTCAGCACGTCCCTCGAATCACTGCATGTATTCAGTAGCTGCTTCATGAGCAAGTCAAAATGTTCTCATCTGTCCAGCTCAGCATAGCCACTGATGCTGTTCAGGGGGCTGAGATATTTATGTTGCTACACACATGCAGCAAATGCCCTCTGGAAAGGATCTCATTTATATAAAATAGCATTTAAAAATTAGAATTATATTCCTAGAGCATTGAAATAACAAAATACTCCACTCTAAAAAGCTGGAATGTGACACCAGAATAAAGATTGTCTCTGCACCTTCCATTTGCCAACATTAAGACTTTTCACAACACCCCACCTCACTTTATACATGAGACTGTGCTGAGACTCCACCACAAGTGGGGAATCCAGGAGACTGCTGAACACAGAAGCCTTTTGCCCCAGCTACTGGAAGTCTTTCAGCACCCTGAGACATCTCTGTGACTCAACCTCACACCAAGAGAGCAGGGAAACCCATCGCTGTGTTCTGCCAGCTGGACCTGTGCAGTCCAGCTGCACATGCAGATTTTCCCTGGGACCTTGAGAGCTCTGCTGGCAAGTGGGAAACTCTGGCAATTTGACCTTAATGGACTCAGGCTGTCTGTCATGGTTTAACCCCAGCCAGCAAATAAAGTACCACACAGCCACTCATCCCCTGCCCCTCCCTGGAGGGACAAGAAGGAGAATAAGGGAAAAAAATTAAAACCCATGGGTTGAGATAACAACAGTTTAATACTCTCAATAAAATTTTTAAAATACTAATAATGAAAAGGAAGGTAAAAGAAAGGAACAAAAGGAACAAACCCCCTGGCACTAAGTGATGCACAATAGAGCTGCTCAGCACCACCTGAGCAGTGATCGGCCCCTCCCAGCCAACCCCCCCAGTTTATCCACTGCCCCTGTTATCCTGGGATATGGAACATCCCTTTGGCCAGGTCAGCTGTGCTGGCCACGCTCCCCCACAGCTCCTTGTGCAGCTCCTCACTGCCAGAGCACGGGAAACTCAACAGTCCTTGACTCAAGGTAAGCACTGCTCAGCAACAACGAAAACATCCCTGTGTTATCAGTGTTATTCTCGTCCTAAATCCAAACCACAGCACTGCACCAGCCACTGGCATGAAAATTAACTCTGTCCCAGCTGAAACCAGGACATCATCACACAATGTCAGAGCTGGCATTCCATGTGAAGAGTTTGGATGCTCTGCAACATACCAGATCCCACATCATGTTCTGTAGGCTCTTCTAGAAGAAGCACCAGAAAAATCTGTGGATTTTCTGTTTGTAGCTACTAAGCAAACACTTTTCAAGTGTAAAAGGGGGGGTAAGCTCCCTCAAACTATCTTTCTGAATATTTTTTGTGGTGTCCTCTGCTTTTAACCAATTCTATCATGACTTTAGCTACTTGAGGAGGTTATCCAAGACACAGATTACAAAACTTACCTCACACTTCCTCTGCACACCTTTTGCCACCCAAGCCTGTAAAATTTCCCTGCACTTTCAAATAAAAGGAAATATCTGTCCTGTAATCACATACCCATCCACAAACACTACCAAACTGGCTGCTATAACTACCCACTGCCAAATCCCAAATACTCCAGCTTCCACCCACCCTTCAAAGAGCATCCACATCAAATACTACTGCACAGCCACACCGCTCACACCACCAGGCAAAGCAGGCAGAGTCAGGTCTCCAGAAAACACTCTGCATGCTTGGGAGGGCCAGAAGCCTCCAAAACAGATGCTCTCCTCACCACAAAATATTTTCTAGCAGGTGAAGTGGTGCAGTTGTCTTAGCAGGAAATACTTGCTGGTCGTATTTCATTTTTCCTAATGACCAGAGTTAAACGACTGCAGGTTTTAACAGCTCCAGCAAATTATCAAGACCCTCTACATTACATGGTCAATGGTCCTTTTAATAGAAAAAGCAATAATATACAGTTGTTTGTGCCAACTAAAACTCGTTAGAAAGTATTAGTTTAAGGTAACAGTTCAGCAGCTATTAACAAGCACAAATTCCTGCAGTTATCACTCATGACACTGATCCTCACCAAGCTGGCAGCAGCAAACCATCCCTCCTGTTTGAGATGATCTTGGGGGTGAAGGAGGGGAAAGGGGAAGGAAAAGTTAACAAAAACACTCTTTTGTAGCAAGAGTCAAAGTTTTTCAATAATCGCCATTTTTTTCACTAGCATAACATTAGAATTGACTTTTTGTCTTGCTGACATAGCAACTAAGAAAGTTGTGTTGCATTGACCATATTGATTGTGAACAATGCAGCCATCAGTGGGACTTTACACCATATATTTTCAATATTGACCTCCCAGTCCCTTTTCCATGGCTCTCTGGGTCTGCTATTGGATTTGGACTGCAGTGTAATAAACAGCTAAGGTTTAATTAATGGTAAATGAATACAAGACATAGGTTATGACTTTAACTAATTAGGGAATTGTTGAATTAAGTCTGCCTTGGAATGCAAGGCAGTACAATCAATATCCAATAAAAGGACTATGTATGTAATTTACCTGCAAATGTGTTTCCAATACCATCAAAGTGAGTTTAAATAAGTAAGATATATGAAAGGCTACTGGAAAAAGATTTCAAAAAGTTAACACTTTATGACTTCAAAAAAGGTTTTTCTCCTTGCAGAAGGAATGTCATCTTGAAATATCCTCCCATAACACAGATGGTGACACTCAGACACAGCTCTCCCTAAAGGACAGTGCAGACTCCATACCCTTTTCCTTGACAATGCAGCATTAGCAAATCCTGCCTCTGCAGGGTACAGCAGGCACAAACCAGTCCTCCCAACATGAACCAATTAAGTTGATGTTGAGCTCTTCTCAGGGTGTCCTGGGCTGCAGTGCTGTGCGTGCAGAGCCTCTCAGGGTTCCTCATGCTGCCCCTTCCTCCAGCCCTGGGGAAGCATTCCCAGGCACACAAGGAGGTCACCCCACGAGGGGCTGAGCAATCCCCAACACTGCTTCTCCTGTGTACAGCAGCTCTCACAGCCTGATTACTCATTCTGTAATCACTCATCTGAAATAAAAAAAAGAAACCTACCTACTCCCTTGTGGGCATCTATGCTGGTAAACTCTATTGTCCCATTATGGCCCTTCCTAGGATTTTCCTGATACTGTTTGTGGTTCCCATTGGGACAATATCTGTAGGAAAGTCCGTAATCTGCAAGATAAACCTGGAAGACATGAACAGACAAATGAATAATGCTTTTGTCCTTTGAAAGTATAACCTTTATAATTAAGTCTTAAGAAACTGATAGGTTAAGGACAGCCTTAGATCTAAATTTTATTAAACCAAATGGTGCCTCAGGATAAAATATGTACAACTGGGGGCTATAACAGCTGCCCTCCCCATTTAAATCCTTCCACTACTATACTCTTATCTTATTTCAGAGTCGAGCAGAATTTCAGTCATTTTATTTTGTTCCTGAGCTCTCTGCTCTCCAGGTGGGCATCCAGACATCATAAACTGCAATACGCCTTTTATGCAGTCCCACGTTGCTTATGGGACCCCTTCCTCCCCCAACTTAAGCAGGCACACACACATCCCCCTGTTTGGATTTTCCAGCAGCTGAGACTCTTCAAATTCAATTCTACTGTGCAGCTTCAAAACCAGAGGAAGAGGCAGCAGCTTTCCCCAGCTGGACTGGACACAGGGCTCCAGGGCCCCAGGGACAGTGGCCACAGGACTGCTGGGCACTGGCCCAACCGTAATCCCACGCTGTGGAATGCCACTGTCACTAACGTCCTACATAAACTATTGAAAGTGTAGGATAAAACAAAGTGAAACAAACCAGCTCTTCCCAACCCAGGAAACCATCTAGTAAACCACTCCTGAATTTATAATACATTTTTTAAAAGACGCAGAACCAAACTCACTCTCAGCTACTCTGAAGCAAATACACTGAGTTACATCAACGTAAGAGAAAAAAAATTGGGCCTAAATTGCATATACTGCAATAGTGCCACATTCACCATTCCAGCCACAGATTTTTGGGGCAAAACCTCAATCATCTGAAGGCACAGAGATCACTTCTACTAAACCTTATTATATGATAAAGAAAAACATCTTATTCGAACCTTAGTTTAGTTTCCTCTTTAGCTACAAAACAGTTTATACTGAAAAAGTCTAAAATGAACTTTTCTGGCACTCACTTGCAATTTAATTATGTCACTGCTGGTAAAGGCAAAAACAAACAAAAAACCCTCAAGAAAACTTAATGCATTACTGTGGAGCACATTCTGTTGAACTACTGATTCCTGTTTGTGCTCCAGGCAACTTCAGATCCCGGGATTGCTGGTCTCTTGGTTTTGCCATTTCTGCTGCAGGATCTGAGCCTATCTGGAGCGTGTAAGCCGGGCTGCAGCACTCGCTTCCTGCACAGGGGTGGCTGTTAACATTATCGATGGTGTTTCTCACCTGACAGACCAGCCAAACTGGGATACAAGATTAAACACCAGAGGCATGGATGGCTACAAAAGCTGAGACAGGGCATCAGCTAGCTTGGGCTGAGCACTTGGATCTCCTCCTGCATCTGTTCTGCAGCGTATTCCTGATGCTCTGGCGCTGCCCGAACTGAGCCCATAGTCAGTCAGAGAACTCACTCAAACTACCCTAAACACCAAGTTTTGTGAGTCTTCTGGATCCTTTGTGGGCTGGCAAGGAGGGAGGACCCCAGAAGGTGCATTCTTCCCAGACTCAGTGGTGCACTTTGGATTTTGCTTGACTACAGGTCTCTGACATGGACAGGAAGATAAAATACCTTTAAAAATTAAGGCAATGCCTTACATTAAAATGAGGTTTTAACTGTTAGGAAAAAAAAATAGACCTGCAGCACCTCTGGCAGCTCTCTGGTTTGGGCTGGCCATACCAGTTTATGTGATAGAGACTCCCATGTGACAGCCCAGCCTCTTTCAAACTACATCAACAACAGGCCACCTACAAAGTAGCCAGGAATATTTGTTAGTCAAACTTGAAGTAAGTTAAAAAAAACCCCAAAACCACATATCCTATCACAGTAACTATGTTCTTTTTAAGTTTTAAGCAGCTCCATTAATGCAGTCCATTTTTAACCAACGGATTTGCTTACAATATCTCCAGTAGCCGTATCAGCAGAGCAGTTTTCAATTTATATGGAAAACCCCCTAGAAGTGAGAAGCAGCTTTAAGTTATCCTGCACTGACTGATGATTGAAAGACCTGGAAATAAAGAGGCAACTGTTTCTAAAGCCACTCACGCAGGGTGATCCTAACATCTGATCACAGCACTTTTCCTCAAAAGCTGGCCATGAGTGTCCCAGTTCAGCTTGTTTCTAGCTGGGCCATTTATCACTTCCCTAATTTTCACACCACATTTTTTCCATAAACATGGCAGCCTCTTGGCCACCAACAACAATCAATCCCCTTCAGCTTGTACAAAACCAGCAATGCACTGTTACAACCTTGCCACAACCATTATCAGAATGACTGTGTTATTTTAAATTACCATTAATTTCATTTCATCAATTCTCATTATAACCCTTTCATCATTAAAAAGATATATAGTTCTTTATAGCTAGTTGTCACTTTTTGATAATGTAACACTGCATGCCCTTCCAAATTTGCTCAGAATATGGTAGAGGTAGTTAATTTAGAGTTTATAGTTGTTGTGGATTTTTTAAGGGTATAGGGAAGGGGAAAAGCAGACGAATATTAAAGAATACTGAGAAAAATTAAGGCAGTTTTCATCTACATGTTCTTTTCTTAGGAGCAACAAAACAAATAAGAACAAAAAAAAAGAACAAAACAGAGCAGAGCAATAAAGACAAACAAGACACTGGAATAAGAAATGGTGCCATGGGTGATGAAGGAGCAGCAGGGACATAAGCCCAGAACAGCTGGGCTTGGCTGTGGTACACTGTGCACTCCTTCCCACTCACCTACTTATTTTAACTCGTGTTTTTGTTCAGGTTTCTCTTCTTTACACATCCCAGTCTGCACAGACTCTGCAATGCTAGGCATGGTCTGTTTTTAATAGACTTTTGGTTTAGACCATGAGCCAGATTTCTGAAGTCTTCACCTTTAATTTCATGCACATGTGAATGTGCCCATCTTGGCCAAGTGAATTATCACAGGCACAAATAATTACCTGTGAGCACAGGCAGCCAGCCACAGTTTCAGCCATCCTCTTCCCTTTTTGTGCATGACTCCCTCACAGTGCTTGGTGTCTGAAGTGCTAAATAT
This sequence comes from Corvus hawaiiensis, assembly GCF_020740725.1. Taxonomy (NCBI): domain Eukaryota; kingdom Metazoa; phylum Chordata; class Aves; order Passeriformes; family Corvidae; genus Corvus; species Corvus hawaiiensis. Next base: position 119,110,795 of record NC_063215.1, read on the forward strand.
CTCCTAAACATGTAATTCTTACAACTTGTACACATGATGATATTTAATTGCACTGAGCTGGGTAGTTATCAGCCTGGCCCTTTGGATTCTTGTGGTATTTCCTTTATCTTTGAAGGACAGAGCAGGAGATTCCTTGCTGGAAGGATGACTGTACAGTGATTTTCTTTGTGTTTCCATTCCTAGGCTTATGTCATGCCTGTAAATAAGTAAGTTGATACCTACTAATAAGAGGCAGATTGGTTGCCAATGGCCAGAGTGCTGCCAGGTTTGCTTGGACACTGGACTACAAAAAGGATAAGGGCAGACTCAGGTCCATTTCAGGACAGGAAGTGTGAAGTTTGTAATTGGGACAGAAAGAGCATCTTTCACAAACAAAAGCCAAGGAAGGAGGGAAGCAGGTTACCAACAGAGAGAGGGGAAGGGGCACAGGGCATCTCTGCCTACTGGAGCCTTCCTAAAAACACCTGAAGGAGAACAGAAAATATTTGAATTTTTCTCAATTCATCTGCACTTCAGCAAGTCTGTCCCAGTGGGCTAAAAAGCAGGAATCACAACGATTCATCTCACAATGAAAAACAGCTTGAAGTCAGAATTGCTTTCACACAACTTTTTTCCATAAGATCAATGCATGATTTCTGTATCTTTTGAAACAATTTTGTATTTTTCAATCTCCGATAATCAAGTCAGAGTTCTATTGTGTAACTACCTTGTCTAAGAAACACTTAAAACCAGGACTGAGGTGTAAATGCAATTAAAATTTACAGCTTTAAGACCCAAACAGACTTGAGTCTGCAACACTGCAGCAAGTCTGCCCATAGAATCCATGGGGAAAAACTACTACAAGGTGGTTGTGTGGAAGAGGTGCTCCCCCAAACCTAATTTATTTAAAATGCAGATTTTAAACTCTTGTCTTGTGACCACTTGTCCCTCTTAATAGTATCACCATTTAAATGGGATTAATAGATTTGAATTTCTTTCAGAGTCTCTATCAATGCTGCTTGTTCTGCTTTATGATACAAACAGTTAGAACCATGCACCGAATTATCTTTAACTCTCCACAGCCCTGAGACTGTGCTTCACCTGTAATTTATAGGTCTGATCACTTCAAGTTTCCTTTGAGGCCTCTGTGAGATTCATGGGCTGTGCACTCCCCTCAGTCCATCACTGCTGCTTTGTCAGTCCCTGTGCAGGTCCGTGTTCAGAAACATTGACTGCAGAATTGATCCTGTGACCTGTAACTCAGGGAATGGCCTCGCTGCCTCCTGCTGAGCACATCTGCAGCTCTTTGAGGTCACTCGATTGGGAGCTTCTCCCCATTTCTAACCATCATTTGGAGGTCACACAGTGACAGAACCTTTACTTTATTTGTGTCTCTGCTGTGCCACAGGAAGTAGGGGATAGCAGTATGGATTCCACACGCCCTTTCAGAAAGGGGACTGTTATTTATTGGCTGTGGTGTAAATTCACCAGGTTAATTTACAGGAGAGAGAGAGAGACCAGCAGCAAAAATTGCATTTTTTCCTGTCATTTAGTAATTTTTGATGTGTATTCTTAAGTGCAAATTTGTCACTAGCTTTCTGCAGTTGCAAAAACCATAAAGTTTAGTATAAAGTACACAGGCTTTTCTGAACAGAGGTTTATTCCTCTTCATCACAACAGAATATGGAATTATATCTTGAGTAGAGATATAGATTATTTTTAAGAGATGAGTTTTGGTTTCTTTTAAAAACAATTTCTTTAATTCTAGAATGCTTACAATTTATTTTCTCTTAAAATCCTAGACCCTAAACAGAAAGAACCCACCGGCATAAAATTCCTGAAAAACCTCACCACAGAATTTGTTAGGTCAGGCAGTTTTATTATGCCAACTCCCCCTGGAGCTACAGAAGCCCTGGGCTTGTATTCCTGAGTTGGAGTTTGCCACAGGCTAGATGCTCTCACTCCCTATATATGAGATTAGGTTGATCATTTTACCTTTTTTAAGAAAACAAAAACAACCAAGACAATCAAGTTATTCACTGTGTTGGCAGAGAGAAAGGTGGCACAAACACTTCACACTTACAGGAATGAAAGTTTAACTCATACCATAGAAATGCAAGCAAATATTAGAAATTCTCCCTATTAGCACTTCTGAACTAGAATGTGAACTTTTTAAAATGTTTTATAGAATAATTGCAGTGGAAGACAAGTTTTGCTGAAACAAAATTCTACAGAAAGTCTCCCAGCAGTGACATACACTTTGTACTGTTGAGTTAGGAGCTACTGGACTACCTATTGATTTCTTTTATTTAATAAACCCTAAAACATCTACCCAGTAACTCACAAGTACCTTACTTCTAACCCATCAATGAGTTTACTATCATTAAAGCAAATTACAAGTACAGCACAATCTTCATACAAATAACACCGGAAACAAATCAGAAAATCACCCAGCTATCTGCCCAATGCCAAGTCAGCTACAAGTATGAACATTTTATGATTACTCTAAGAGGACACTTCCAAAGTGATTGCAATGTGAAAAACTGCAGCATTTCTTGCTGTCATAAAAATACACAACAGCCAAGACAAAAGCAAAGTCATTTGAGTTATGCTAATGGTTGCAGATTGTCCTGGCTCTAAAAAGCCTCCTCCTCTGGATTCGGCAGAACACCATAAACTGTGCAGCACTAGCTGCTACCACTGTATAAACCCAGGGTTGTCCTAAACAGCCATGCTGCTTTTTAAATGATGTCTTTCAGAAAGCTGACAAGTTAAATTTGACTCAGCCATTTAACTTGAAGCTTTTAAAAAGAGCAGATATACTTGAATGGTTCACCTCCAATGGCAGTGAGCTGCTTTGCATGATCTGTTTATCACTGCAGCAGAGAAACCACAATTGAAGGAAGTATTGCTTACAGCTAATTATATTTAAGTGAAGTTGGAGACGTCCTTTTCTCCTAAAGGATTTTTTTTCCCAATTAAAAAAGCATACTTAGATTTTATTACCTGAAGAAAGAAAAAAAAGACATCAGAAGAGCATGTGGAATGTGGCAGGACCAAAAGATTTGTTTCAAAATATTTCACCCAAGCACTTCCATTTCAAGGCTGGCTTTAGAGAACAGCAACTTTAATCCTACTTACCTGTTATATCCACTACAATGAGCAGGACAGGAGAGTAAGGGCATGGAAACAATTCAAGGCAATACTAGAAATCTAGAACTTCCAAGAATGAAAATACAATGGGGCACATCCTTAATCTTTACTGATACCCTTTAACTGGCATAACCTAGAGCAGCAATTAGGTCCTCTTCATTAGTTTACCCATCCATACTGGTATCCCAGTCAGCAGAACACAGGGAGAGCCAGCAAAGCATAGCTGTGTCCTGCTTCTTTCTCAGCCCTTAAGCGCCACAGAGCCACTCTCAGATCGGTTGTGAGGGGATGTGAATGTTCATGCATAAACTCCTTTTAATATATGAATTATTGCAGCAGAACATATTAACTTAAAACTTTCCAATGGTTATAAACACAGTAGAGTAGAAGTGCAGATAAGTAAACACACTTACCTCGTGTGGATTGCTGTAGCCCAGAAGAAGATTTGCTGCTTTAATGTCACCATGGACATATTCATTTTCATGTATGTATTCCAAAGTATCCAACTAGGAAAGAGTTTAGAACAGAGCAGAAAACATCATCATCTTCTCCATTCTGCCCCTAACCCTGCTACCAAATATTTCTCAGTTGGACAGGGGAATCAAGGGCTACACAGACTGAGCTGACACATTTGGCTTGGACTAATGATGGCAGAGCATGAACAAGCCATACTTTGCATGAGATATCCCAACTGCCTGTGAGTACCAGCTTCTAAATCACAGAGCAAAAATGAAACCAGGACTTTATAAACACCAGAGGAGATGATGAGAACACCAAGAAACACTTAGAAACATCAGATTCAATCAGTTCTAAAGGTCTGGCATAAATTTAATCCAGCCAGTTATTACATGGCATGCATTTCATGTCACAACCCCCCCCTGCATCAACACCTCCAGCTCCTTACTGAGGCACAAATAGCTCTAATTATTAGTAAAAAACACATTTGCACTTGGCAACTCATATAAACAACAACCCAATCCTGACCTTGGGAGAGCACAAAGAGTATTACAAGTTTATCAATTACGTGACTATGAAAGCCCTTCATTTTTTAAAAAATATTATTGTTTAGATTAAAAGGATGCTTTGGATGCATCCAGTCTAAGAGTTCCTCTTCTCTTAAAGAAGACCATTAGAAGAACTTAAAGACCATTGCCTCTACTCCATTTTCTGTGTACCTCTGCTCAGCAATAGCAGTATTTCACAACACAAACCATGTTACAAAGGAGCACATATGTAATCTTCTGTTGGAATGTGCCAGTCTACACCCATTTGAAAACAAAACTGGTATTTGCAGACTGGCCAAATCCTGGCCTGTATGATCAGTGTGTTCAGCAAACACACTGAAAATTTGGCATTCAGGCATGCAGTTGTGAACTTTGACAAATATGGATGTCTAATACAATACCCTTCAGACACTGGAAAAAAAAAATCAATACATGTTGAAACATGAGAATAGGCTTACGCATCTCAGTCTAGACATACACGTTGAAGTGGATGGTCTGTGTTTTAACCTATTAGGAAAAGAATTGGTTTGACCAAATTTCAGTCTATAGGGGGTCTCAACACTGTTTTTTTCTAAAAAAACCCAGAGAAGTAAGAAAATACATAGCATTTACACGTTTAATTCTAAGCTCAGCAGCCACCTAAAGGATGTATTAGCAAGATAATTCTCTAGCTGAACTCTGCAAATTTGAGCCACAGTAATTTCCTCTCTCTGTGCGTACCATTCGTGCCCCAAGTTGCAGAACAATCTCCTTCTTAAATCTGCTTCCACAATCTTCAAAGATTCTTTGAAGGTCTTGCCCCAGTCTCTCCATGACCATGAACCTGTAGCTATCAGGAATATGGAAAAGGGAGGAATCCTTTAAGACATGACTGCAAGTTTGTGTCAGATTGAAAAGACTTCATCTCCATTTTTGAAAATGGGTCATCAGTCAAATTGAGGCTTAATTACCATTCATCTTATTACCTTTTTCCCTTGTACTCAGCCAGGCCTGATCCCCAAAACACTGGAATTCCTAAACACCTTATTTTTTTGAGATTCATCCATTTTCTTACTGTAATAGTAAGAAGAACATAACATTGGGTTAAAGGCAGCTGAGAACTCCAGGTCTGGGGTGTTTTCTCTGTCCTAAGGCTGGCCTGTCTCTGGAGTCCATTCATTGCTGTGCACACAGTAAATGGGGCCCTGTTCTGGCTGTTTGGCTTCTGGTCTCCCTCCTGATCAGGAAGGACAAGGACAACACCCAAGTAACAAAACCTATCCTACAGCTATCCAGAATTACCACAGCACCAACTGGGACTGGTTCAGGGTATATAAATGAGCTGGCTTTCAAGCTCTAAAGCAACAGTTCTTAACAGAAGTAGTTAAACCCAAACTTGTCCTTACATCTACCCGAATCAGAGTTGAGACATTACTTACTATGCTCTTGTTTTGCAGCCCTCTGGTAAAACTTCAGCTCAGAAAATAAGGGGCCATTTTCAAGATATTCCTGTTGAGAAAGAAATAAAACTGGTACCATAAAAGGCATTGAAAGACAACAGTTTCTTAAGAAAAGCATGTAAGAAATACCAAGAGAATTAAACCCTTTTTTCCCCATCTCACATATTCCATGTCACCTGAAATTTAATTTTAGTAGGTAGCTAAAAAGAAAAGTTGCTTGGCAATGCATTTTCATAAACAACACAGATTCTTTTAGATACTATTTAAGACACTATTTTCAGAAATATCATAGATCAGGTGTGTTTCAGGTCATAGTCTAATTTTCCTTACTAAACCATTGAGGGGCTGTAATCAAGGGAAAAATGTGTGTCATGGAAATGCCAAATATATCCCCAAGCAGGGAAAGGATATAAAAAACCCAAAGAACCAAAAGCCACAAGCATGCAATAGAGACCCAATGCTGAAAATAAGGATAGATAATTTAGAGGAAGAACTGCATGCAAGTCAATAATTTAGAAATGAGATCTACACATTACCACTTTAATGACGTGCACTGCATCATCTTCTACAGGAACCTGAGTTTGAGAGGATGCTGCAAAGAGATGGAGATCAAGCTGTATGCAGCAAAATGCAACTGCAAATAAAGACTGTGTTAACACTGAGTCAGGCAACCAAAAAATACACAACGAAAGATAGTCTGAATTCCTGCTTTTAAAGGTCAGAGCTTCGCCAAGCTCAAAGAAATATAAAACAAAAGCAACACACACAGAAGTTTTAATCAACAAGTAGAGAAGCAATTTTAAGCCACGTTTTCAGAAGCCTCCCCCTGCATGTTCATTAAGGAGTAAGCAGGATGTCCTCAGTGCACGTTTGCACCACAATGAGCTATTCCATTAGGACAGATGCTGTTTAAGTCATTCCAGCCAATTGGAAAACCACTGTATTTGGTTGCTGTCAATCTACTGTCGTGACAAAGACACCACTTAAAAGTTCTGACCTACATTATGCCTCTAGACAGGATTGTCTGCTTTCCTCTATTACAATTAATTTGGCCCTAGAACTTGATTTCTATTCTGGCACTATTTAGACACTGGCCTAAGTTAGGGATAGCACAGCCACCACCTGCCTAAAGGGGAGCTGAGGGATTGTGCCTCTCAGTGCAAGTAGAGATTTCAAAACAATAATTGACCACATGTGCCAATTACAGCCCAGGAGACAGAACCTCTGTGCACAGACAATGCAATCCTATTTTCTTCTGACCCTGAGAGAACTATCAGCTCTCTCTGATACTACTGAAGCTACATGGAGCTACACTGGGATTAAAATTTAATGAGACTAAATCATCTTTCAGAATCATCACTGAAAAAAGGTAAAAAGAATACAGTTCCTAGGAAATAAGTGTCCCTTTCAAACTTCTGATAATGATCAAATACCAACAACAGTCCAGGTGTGAAACACTTCAACCATCAGCACACACAAAAATAGACCACTTTTATCCACATAATAAAAATCAAGTAAACTTGGATCTAATCAAACCATCCAAGCTTACTTTTTTTGATGGTCAGGGCATAAAAATACTTTTACAATGAACAGACTCCTTCAGCTGCCATCTTCCTTCAATTCTGTTCAGCATGTGGGTTGAATCTGGCAGTGTACATACCCCAAACACCCACAGGCTCCCCACTGACACTTCCCCATGTGAATGCTGCTGTGCCAATAACACATTAAAATAAAATTTAAATATTAAAACAGTAGCTCTGGAAGGTGTGAAGAACTATCCATAAACTCACACAAGTAACAGTCACATTCAGAACACAAAACTACTAGAAGGGAAATTTTGGTACACTTCGAGATTCTTACCATATTGTTGTACTGAAGTGGGAATTAAGGCACGGGCGTTTATGTCTTTTATTTTTCTCTGCCACATATAGAATATGTGTTAATAGAAGACATTAGTTGAAAGGAGAACATCCCATATGTTTTCACTGCATTCAACAACATTACCCAAACAGAATTTTATGTGCTCCCTTTACTAGCAGAGATCAGAAAAGAACCTCTGGATAAGAAAATGTAATTCAATACCAAGTTACTGAATAGAGGGGGTTGATAGGTGTAGAGAAGTATCAAATTTAAATGTATTTGAAAGAGTCTGATCTAACTTCCCTGTAGACTTCTTGACATTTTATAAAGAGAGGCCTCATTCATGATAATCTGGAACACAGTAACAGCTGTCAGGGTAATGAAGAGCAATTAACAGCAGGTAGCCCAGCGAAAGGGCTTCGCCCCTGTGGCTCTTACACTGTGCTGGCTTGGATGCTTTTGGAGTCACACCGAAAGAACATCCTGAAGGAAAATAAACCCAAACGTAACTGGCAATGGTTACAAAGTGAAAAGGGAGAAAAATCAAAGCTCAACAAGATACTGAAACAGGTGCCCCACAAAACGAGTTACAATCAAGACTACAAAAGAAGAAAAGGTATTCGTTTTATGGCACATACATGGAACAAGGCACATCAGTCCCAGTGAATAACACGAACTTCTTACACAGGTAATGCTGGGACAATCAGTCTCATCCATACAGATAAGCAGAAGTTTTATGTGCACCTTTTGTTACATCACTTTAATTACCATTCAGATCTCTACCAGCAATACTCCAGTCGCAGCTCAGAAAAAAGACAATTTTTTTGTCCATAAATAAACATAAATGGTTTTTTAAAAATTGTCTCATTACTATGTATAGCTACTTAACAGACTGGAAAGGCTCCCAAGGTTTAACAAACAGTCTGATTACATACCTCATAGACCACCACCACATACTCTCCTGCGAGTTTAGCTCATAGTTAATTACTGTATACTCGTAATTAGCCATGTGCTAGCCTCGTTCTGTGTGGTAGCACATGGCTATTTATAATATTACAATCAGTTAAATGCTAGACTGCAGGACAGTGAGCAGAGACTCTGCAGGAGAGCACTGCTGATAGGCAGGAGGTCTCTGATGGCAGATAAGTACTCACAGAGAGTACCAGGAGCACTATATGGTGAGATTATGTTTGCAAAAAAACCTTAAAATAGCATAACAAGGGTATGAGTTCCCAGGTTATGCTGCTTTTACCAACTAGAGATGCACAACTCCTGATATTTGGGGAGGGGGGTGTTGATGCAGGCACACAACCAAAACCATTGGCTGCATAACTGGGAGCGCTGGTGCAGGATGAAGCTGGGGAGCAGGCTGTGGCAGTTTTCACCTCGTGCCAAGAGGAGTCTCACAAAACATTTGCAGAGGGCAAAGGGCACAGCTCTGCTTTCCCTTCCTCCCCTTCATCCCACAGTCACAGCTACCATACCAGTGAGGAGCACACAGCTTCAAAATGCCCTCTGAAATGAAGCAGTGCAGTAAGATTCACATCCTAGGCCATAATTTCCAAGTGCGGTGCCTGCACAGGTAACTTACCTTACCATGTCCAGAATTCCCTGGTTTCACCCAGCACAGCAGTTAAGGACTCATCATCCACTTTAACCATGAATTTCATCCCTTTTGTTGCTGAGTGCCACCACTTTAATTAAAGGAGCTCTCTAAATGTTAACAAGCCATGGTAACAAAAGGGTGTTTGTGGCTGAACTGCCATTTCCTACAACCACACAGCACAACTGCAGCCTGACAGAGGAACGTGCCAATTCCCTTTGCCAGTTCAAACGTGCTTGTTGTAGTTTTAGCAGTTAATTTGTGGCAGCCACATTTGGAATATGGTGAAATATTTTCAATGGCTCTCACAGAACCAGTTTTGTTGACAAAGTTTACACAGTGGAAAAGAAAACAGCATTAATTTGGCAGTTTGGAAGAACATCCCTGTTCCTGTCCACAGCTGGTGTCTTTGCCACTGCTGGATATTTTGAGGATATATTTGTTTGGGAAACATGAATAAAAGTATTTTCAGAAGTTCTTTAGCTGCTACTGTTTTATTTTTGCTTTGTTCCACTCATTAGCTAATCCTGAAAAGTGATGTATCAACTTAGTTTTTGCAGAAATCAAAACTAATCTCAAAAATATCACATTTTTGAGGTCACAGGCTACCTATAAAAAAAGCTGGAAAAGTTCTGACCCTGTTTAAGTCAAGGCAAGACCTGTTAAATACAATGGGTAACAAATGGGAGAAATGTTGCTCAGAGCATCTAGCAATAAAAAAAGGATCCAAGCTGCAGCAATAGAACTACTGAAAACAAAATGTACACAAGTAAATAAAAAGTAGCATTTGCTATTAAACACAACTTCAACCATTTCCTACATCAGGAAGGTGCTAAGGCAAATGTTTACAGGCAAACAAAGCACATTGCCTCCCCCTCCCACTGCAATATCCAATTATTTCCCAAAAACTGAAACATTCAGTGTTTGAAGGGTGTTCACACTCCACTTTTGATGCAGCCAAAGGACAATCTGCTTCTAATTACTTTATAGATGCAGCATCATTTCCTGGACAGACTTTTCTGAGCAGTATATTTGAACAGGTTTTATTCTAGATTCTTCTTCCAAGTAGCTCTAAGAATGTAGAGGGGTTTTATACAGATAACAGGTACATAACCCTCCATAAGGCCCATCTTCCACCAGACCAAACCAAACTGATTTTGGGACAAAATAGTGTTCAACTGCTCCACTGCTTCGCAGGTAACTCCAAATGCCTCCAACTTAAGAACAGGTAGGAAATTTCACTACATTTCTTACTCATGTTTCCGTGAAACCTTAATCGTGGCTCACCAGAGCCAAAGTTTTTGTATTCCACAGCAATGGAAGCTAATTGTTTGACTTTCAAAGTTAATTACGCTAAGCTGGAATAAGGATGACACATCCTTTAACCCCAGGCAGAAAAGCTTTGCATGGCCTGCTCTTACAGCACTCTCAGATGGGAGCCCAGGCCTCTAATATTTAAAACTTGATGCACAAACTGTTTTCTGGCAAGATTCTGCTGCAGCCCATCTGCTGGTCTGACATGGTGCCCACTTAGAAGATACAATGCCAGTTTCAGTAGGGTACAGGTGCCAAAGACAACTGAAGGAGTGCCCTCTGCAAGGCAACAGGTACCTTAGCCGTCCTCCAAAGCTCCTCCTACATCCCCCACTGAAAATAAATAAAAAATAAAGTTTTTTGCTCTCCCGACCCCCAGCATTACTCAGAATATATGGAAAGAGAATCCCCAACACATGATGTGGCAGAACTCTACAGTGTAACAGTAATGATCTCTGCAGGCTTTTTAACAGGCTTTAGACTACTGTGCAAAATGAATTACACTTTCCAAGTTAAGACTTTCAGCTTACAGAGGACCAAAAAAGAAAGAGGGAGGATTGCAGAGGAAACACTCATCAGCAAGAACTAGCAAAGGTAAGGAGTATTTTCTCTTTGACTGATGGTGCAGATCCTGTACCATGCAGTCAGCCCTAAGTAACCTCTGAGTAGCAAAATCAGGCTAAACATGTAATTTAGTTTGCCTACAAACAGGGTGCTTGCAGTATCTCTATTTGTACAGTTTAATGTCAGTGACTAGACAAAAAGACCCTTCCTGAAGGGGTGTTTGTCTACCAACAAATTTATTTTCACGCTAAGGTTCACTCACACCTGCAAGTACAACGCATTTTAACATCTTGAAGTTAAGGAAAATCCATCCCTATCCTGAGTTATCTGCTAGTGCTTTTAGTGATAGGGCTTCCTTAATTAAAATTCTTCTTTCCATTGAACTAATAAAAATCATGCTGTATTTATATTTCAGTATCATTTTACTGCATTTTTAATTCATTTGCTGCATTATTTTAATTTAAGCAACTCCTGGAGGACTTTGTTTCTCCAGAACCAATTGCTAAAGCAGATTCCTAAGCAAACCAAGGAATGAACAGTAGGACCAAGTGCGCTTCCATCAGTGCTTCTCTTCCCTCGACACAGGTACCCCCCCGCTCACAACTACACAAATTATCTATGAAAATTAGTCTGAAACAGAAACAAACTCTTTCACACCTCAGCCTGATTCCCTGAATACCAACAGTTAGATTGCACTATGATCCAAGCTTAAAAGAACAGGCCACGCCAGACTTTGTCCTTACCTCCACCACTAGCAGGGCTCACTGTACTGCTAGTATTAAAAGACAATATTCACCCATTTAATCACTATTTACTGCTCAGGAAGAAATTCTTTCCCTCTTCCTTGAAAATGTGAGGAAAAATTCAAAAGGATAGTGCACTGGCTATGCTGATCCCCAAGCAGGGCAGAATTCAATGACGACTTTATCGATACTTATTTTCCTGAGCTTCATAAAATTAAAACACATTTACAATGTGCTAAGTTCTACTGTAAAAGACACCATCTAACAAACATTTGTACGTAAATGTAAAAAAAATTTCTGTTTTTCAGAACCATCCCTTTCCATGAGAAAGAAGCCAGCAAGTGGATAGTGCTGTATGTAGCAGTTCTCACTGTGACAGAGGAATCTTAACAAAACATTGTGTGACCTTTCTGCATTTAAATTTTCAGTCCAAATTGTACATTAATAGAGTGCTTGCAGCAGGACTAGAGAATAATTTATATAAAGACTGGTGTTAATTACTGGCTGTGATCAGAGAGATAAATGAGAGAACGTAAGGCTCCTCAACTCGCTTCATTTTCCACTGTTCTCCACAGGGCTACAAACCAGTTGTGAGAGCACCAATGTTACAGCCTTCCTCAGCTGCTCTTCACTCTGCTCCCCTTATCAAAGGGATAACAGCTCTACCTGAGGTGCCTGAGAGAAAATCAGCACCAGTAACACAAAAATAAAACTTCCAACGTACAATAGCATAGTTAATTCCTATTTATGAGCCACGTTGCTCTTGCTATGGCAAAAACAGCGCTTGAGAGGACATCTCTATAGGCTTCTGTGACTTTTTCCTTAGCTGGGAGGAATCAGTGTTTGCAAGCCTTCTGCTGTTGGATTTGCTCTGGCTGAGACCAAAGTGAAAAGGCAAGGGAAGGAACAAGTCAACAAAGAAGTAAATAAGTTGGCACAGATTGGAAAGAGTAAGACTAACCAGAAAACAAGGGAAAGCATTTGTGAGGCAGGACAGAACATGAAGATGGTGGTAACTTTCATGCACATAATTAGAAGTTCAGAAGCCCTATATTTGCATCCCAGGACTCAGGGTCAGTAAATGGCTTTCAGCAGCTTGGATTTAGTGAACAGAACCTTCTTCCACAAAATGCACCCCTAGTAAATATATTTTGCAGAGATGCCGTAAAATTTCTCAAGAACATTGTTATAGATTAATGGAGTATGGAATACCCTTAATGGGAAATTAAGCTATAACAACCACATCAAAATCTTTACACTGCTACTGTAAAAATACTTATTAAAAGATATAGCTGGCAAAGTTAACCTTTACTTTCATAAAAGGGCTGTGCTCTTCATACCTGGCAGGCAATCGAACCTGTCTCCACTCTCCAGTCTCCCACCTCTCTACAGCTCTTTCTGGGTGAGCTCCTCTCTGAAAGTCAGTGGTCCTCTCACACCTTTTTCTAGATGTTCTAAACCCAAGTCTGAACAGCTCAGAGAAAACAGGTGTCTACAAGCACCTGTACCTTAATCTCAAAAACTTGTCATCTACTTCACTCCCCTTGGTTCTCAAAGACAGCTGAATTTTGTAGCATCAAGCCCCCAAAAAGCTGCTGAATATAAAAACATCAGAGATCAAGAGGTGGACAAAAAAAAAAAGCAAGCTTCAGTGTCAATACTCAGGGATAAATGTCCCTTTCCTCTTTAATTGATGAGCTACAAGGGGAATTGAGCCTTCAGTTCAGTGCTGCAGGTAGCATTCACTGTTCCTCCTGAAAGAAGGGATTAAATGAACACACAAATACCACTACAAAAGTGGCAGCTGCCTTTCCTCAGCCATGCTGTCACTTACAAAAAAACAGAGAATAGCAACACCAACAGTCCCTGATTGTATTCTCATTCTAATCCACTGACTGCTCTCCACCTCAGTTCAGTGGGAGCCAAACTGCAACAAACACCTCAATATAAGAAACCACCTTGGTGGTCTCTGTGATCAGGCAGAAAACTCAAATCTGCATGGAACTGTCTGAATCCCACATCCTAAACCACCCTCAAGGTCCAGTGTGATTTGGCTGCAGCAGGAAATGACAGAGTTGTATTCTGAGTGATTCAGGAACACAACATTACTTGTCTTACACTTGGAGAGCTACTCCCACTACAGCCTTGCTTTCTGCACTCCATCCCCAGCTCCCTCACACCCTTCTGTCTGTGGGAGACTTCTGCAGGTTCCCATCTTCCTGTCCTTTACCTTTGAATGGCAGTACCCAGAGATACCTTCACTTTTTAGCTCATGCTAAGGTCTATTTTCTCATGGTAACATCTCTCATGTGCCCAACACACAGCATCTCTCAAATGTAACCAACTAATGGTTCATAATAAGGTAATAAGATATATCAAAAGGACGTATCATAATACTAAGATATATCAAAAGGAAAAAGAAGGTAAATACTCCAATACGTGTCCTACCCTTCCACTCCTCTGTATCTGCAGTTAGCTGAAACCCCTATCATTGCTGAAACCACCTATCACTGGTTCTGTCTGCAGAGCAGTGAGGAATAGTGTGAACTACTGAAATTCCAGAGAAAACCAAACCAGAAACTTCACTACAGGAAGCTCTTGGATGTACTGCTACTGGATGTATAGCTGATTTCTGCATCAAAGGAAGCTGGTCTGTGTATAGGAACGACTTGCTTAAGTTTTATGCCTTAATATTCCAGAGTTAATACTACTCTAACTTAAAAAGATCATGTTAGGCTCCAGAGACAATGTAGTAAACTGCTTCTAGATAATTCTTTACTCCTCAATACAAGCTCAGTTTAGTTCCAACCAGACACTTTGTGCCATGAAAAAAAGAAAAACCAAACCACCCGAGCTCATATTGCCTTGAACACAGGATTTGCTCTTTCACAGAGCCCAGCAACACTAACATACATTACACCCTCTGCAGTGACCCAGAATGCTTTACAAACTGCCTTTCAGAACTATTCACTCCTCACAGAGCACAGACTGACTGAAATGCAGCAGCTTCTTTTGAAGGAAACACAGAAACTTATCTAGGCCAGAGCAAATACCGAACACCACTTCCACCTCTGCTGAAAAGACGTGAATTCAGAGGCAGCACCCAGCTAAGTACTGTTACTGTTTTGTTTCCTGGATGAAAACTGATTTACTCTTGGCCAGAAAATAATACTTACAATAACCAGAAACTGAAAGAGGGCTACAGAGCATTAGGCTGGCATAAGGCCAAAACCGTGGCTAAGAAAAGCACTTTTCCTTTGAAAAGCATCACCTGGCAGTGCTCTTCGGTGGTCTTTGACACAGTGGCACCTTGGCTGCCCCCCCACTCAAGATCCACAGAAAAGTGCATTAGTATCCAGCAAAATGAGCTGGACAGGCCATGGAGAACACGCTGCATCGTGAGCAGGAATGGAACGGGAACACCAGCTCAGAAAACCACTC
This sequence comes from Corvus hawaiiensis, assembly GCF_020740725.1. Lineage (NCBI taxonomy): Eukaryota > Metazoa > Chordata > Aves > Passeriformes > Corvidae > Corvus > Corvus hawaiiensis. The sequence continues at coordinate 119,125,895 of NC_063215.1, forward strand.
CTGGACAAGGATCACCACCGGCATGTAAACAAGAGTAACTTTTTTTAAAGTTACTGCCTTATCCAGCTCAGAAAGTTACAAAGCAATTTGCAAGTCACCGTCTTAATTATCAGTGGTATTTTACCTAAATAGATCAAGCCAAATCCTCCCTGGCCGATCTGACTGCCCAGCCTCCAGGTTTTTCCTTCGGTGTCTTTCAGGATCATGTCTTTAGGGAGCGGGACTGGCAGCTTGCCTCCGCCGGGACCTTTGGGCGGCATCGTACCTTGAGCGAGCAGAAAACGAAAGAGAGTTTGTTGAAAAATAGTTACCGGCAGGTACAATACCCCTCTGTGTGCTTTGCCCACAGGCACGGAACAGGGACGGGGCGATGCCCCTCAGCCCGCTCCCCCTCACCCACTTCCACAGAGCCCCCTCGGCCTCCCCCCGCCGCCGGCCGCAAACTTCCCAGCCGGGCACTTCCGCAGCAGCAGGAGGAGGAGGAGGAGAACGTGGCTGGACGCCGTCTTCCCGCGGGGAAACCCGGGGCGGGGACCGGGGCAGGGCCGGGACAAGGGACTCCCGCGGCGGCCGCCTCCTCACGGCCCTCAGCGCGGGGGGGGCGGGGCGCGCGCCCTTTCCCGCCTCCCCTCAGCCCCGCCCTGAGGCGCCGCCGCCACCGCCCCCCCCTCAGAGGCGCGTAGCGGGAAGGTGGCACCCGGAAAGCGGCTGTGTCTCGGGCGCTCCGGCTCCTCGCTTCGGGGGCAGGGAGAGGGGAGACGGAGCAGCAGGGCGATTACGGAGAACGGAGGAGGAGGAGGGAGATGGAGCAGGGAGATCATGAGGGACGGAAGAGCAGGGGGAGATGGCGTCCGCGAAGCTGCCTCAGCCCCAGGTGTTCCCGCTCTCCCGCTTCTGAGGCTGCGCTTTGCAAGGGAGGAACTTTCTAAAATTATCTAGTGCATAGAGAAGTAGGAGATCAGACGGTCTCCTGCCTGAGGTAAAAAAGAGAACAAAATCTCAGCTGACAGGATTTGGGGTGCAGCAGGCACTTTCAGGAGGTGCAGCAAAGTCACAGAGCTGTCATGGTGCCACGCCTCAGTCAGGCCACTTCAGTTTTCCCTCAGGATCTTCCTGGCAGAAGTCAAAGGTAACAATTTGCACCAAGAAACACAGGTACTCACTCCAAAACAGCACAGCGGAAGAGGCTATGGCCACCTCAGGCTGGTTCCAGGCAGGGACAGACGAGAGATGCAGCTGACCCAAGAGCTAATCAGCCTCATCACCTTATAAATTGGCAGTGAAGGACACTGTGAGGTGAGTTTTAATTCCCCAGGATCCCAGGGCACAGCTTTGATCACAAGCCACCATTTTATGCAAGCTTTGCTTTATCAATAGGGTCCGTTCACCCAGGTACGAAACACCTAGGCAGAGCTCCCGGGGGACCACCACACCATGGCCACAAGCCCTTTTCCGAAAAAGGGGGTATAAAACTTAAAAGTTTAAGCCCATTTTTTAAAAAAAGTACTCATCTCTTTTTTAAAAGAAAATCAAAACCCAAAACATCAGCAACCACATAATTTGCAAGTGAACTTAAAAGTAGTAACACGGATTACGACTGCAAAGCTTATGTATTGCCATCAGTAAATGAAGTCTTTATGTAAGAACCCTTTCTGCTTCGTCAGCCTTGCAGGCTCTGTGGTTTTATCATTACTGAAAAGACCAGCTGAAGAGTTGCCAGCAGAAAGCTCACCCATAAAGGGAACAAAGTCAAAATTTCCATAAAGCATTTTGTAGAGTTTTTCCCCTTTGCAACAGTTGTCAAAACAGACTCTAGGAGGGTGGTGTTGGGGTTGTTTGGTTTATTTAAGAAAGCAACCACAGATGCCCAGTTCAGCATCAAAGAAACCATCACCATTATCAGTGTTATGTGTTACCTGGGTAAAGGATCTTTCCAGGAGAAAGTTACCTCTAAACAGTTGCCCGGGAATCAGAGGCATCTATTTAAGGAGAAAACTTTTTTGCTCAGCTGTTGCAAAGAGGTATCCACATGATTAAACTGAAATGAAAGCATGATCAAAGGGCTTCCTGCTTCCAAGCTCTTTCCCTGCCCACAAAGTTTCACCAGAATAAGGAAGTGAAACAAATCAGATGATTTGTGTAGGAAAAAAGAAACCAAACAGGTTAAGTATGAATAAATAGTAAAAGACATGATCCTGAAGGAGCAAAACGGATTAGATATTCCTATTTTTGTTTTGTTTTCAATTATGTAAGAACTGGAGCTCCTTTTGTCCCCACAAAACCACTGAGAACACTTTAACATCAGGAAGTTAGTGGGATACATTGATCTCATTAAAGGCTGGGGTTCAATACAAAACTTTGCAGCTCATAAATATGAGTTGTTTTGACCTCATTTCACACATTTTATTCATGAGCAAAGATAAGATCACAAAAAAGAGAACAAGTTCATGGAGTTCTGAGGAATAATGAAGTAATCAGGAAAATGCTATTTCAAAAATAGCCATTACAAGCTAATAGCCAAACTAAAAGTGAAAATAGATGCACAAGTACCTGTTAATGAATACAGCCACAAAATGCAATCGGTTACTGGTTTTGAAAATAAACTGGGCTATGTGACCTATCCCTTTGACTCCTACAACACAGACACCTGCAGAGGTAACTGGGGTTTAAGATCCTCAGTTTTTAAATGAAAATTTCCTTTTGCTAATTAAAAAAAAAAAAAAACAAAACAAGCAACTTTACCGCTTTAACTTCATCCAGGTCCAAGAGTATCCCAAGTCTGAGCCATCCTTAATATCTTGCAGCTCTATCACAACTTTTGCAATTCAATATTATCCTGTGTTATGGGAGGGTTTAAGGCTTATCTCCTACAAGTCATGGAAAATACCTGTGGGTTTGTGTGGCTGTTTTGTTTGGATATTTTTTTTTTTTATGAGAGAATAGATGCAAAGTTAAAGATTTTCAAGCTTTTATCAATCATTAAAAGAGTTAAAACCCTCAAAGACAACCACTCAGGAAGGTAAGAGAAACTAGTCATATGACTCATACAAAAAAAAAAAAAAAAACAAACCCCTACCAAAAAGAGAAGTTCCTGCACACACCAGGCCATTCCTGAAGAATGAGTTTATACTTTAAATCCAGATCTTGATAAATATTAATAAACAACCATAAGTAGTAGGCCCACAAAAAAAGTGTGTAAATGTCACCAGCAATTTTTTTATCACTTGGTTCCAGACACGTTAAAACACAAAATTCACACGCACATATTTTTAAAAATTAATGAAGACCAAGAGCTTTACCTAAGAAAAACTCTAAGCAGATTAGAACTTGATTCTAGAGCCTTTGGCCCTATAAATAGCACATTCACGTGTTTTGTGGGTGGGACTAAGAAATGCTCTTTTCCTGTTGGGCTGAACTGGAGATGGGGCTTTTTTTCTTTTTCCCGGCTTATCATCACCCAGTTAGCAACCCTCCCAAAAAACTGAGCTTCATTTAGACAGGTTAAATAAAGCCTAGTGGCCTCTTCACAGTTCTACAAATTAGCAGTTTGGGGAGGTGATAAAGGGATGAATGGCCAAAATAACTACACGTGTGAGGGTGGTTTTGTGGTTTGGGTTTGGGTTTTTCCAGGAAAGCCTAATTATGACAAGCAATTTCCCTTCAAGGTGATACTGCTAATGCCAAATTAAAAAATCCTAGTAGGAGAAAGGTGAGTATGCTCATAAGAGTGAAAATGTACAAATCCTGCCATTATCACCCTCTTTCTAGGATATGTTCTGGAGAGTAACAGTCAGCTGTGCTGGTTTACCATGGGCTGCATTTAAAGAGTGTGGTGAGATTCTCATGGAGTCAGTGCTTTCTTTAATTGTTTAATAAGACAGCAAACCTGTCCTGAGGCTGTATTTGTTTGTGTCTTTGTCTTAAAGCAATGTACATTAAACATTTGGTCCATCTTCCATTTATTTTAATTTTTTTCTTCTCCTTGCTCAAACCTAAGCTTGAATATAAAAGATTGCAGTCAATTATGTGAAATCTTGCAGTGTCACATGCACAAAGCCCCTTAAATTTGCTACAGTAGGTGAGCACTTGTAGCTTCTCTCACCACTGCATTGTGATGCTTTTGTGGTATTTAACGCTGACATTTTAGCACTTCCACATTCAATTCTCGTGCTTTGCTCCAGATCTCACTGATGCTTAAAATATCATGGCTAAATTTACTCCGGAGATGTAACATCTCTGTATTAAGAGCATTGACAACAAGGCATCAAGTTTCAGACTGCTTCCCAGTTTGTGCTGAGAAATCTATTTGTGTCCCTGCATCTGTGCAGCTCCTGTGCTCCTGCCGTGCTCATTCCATTGTCACCGTGCTGACTGCTGGTTCCTCAGAACTTTGGGAGTAATTACTTCTTGCAGTATCCAGGGAGCTCCAACATCCAGGGGCCATGTTGCTCAGCTCAGTCATTGTCTGAGTGCACTGACACCCATTTCAGAGCCTCCTGACTATTTTGTGTGACTGGCCCCGTGATTGAGATCACGTAATTACAATAATTAGGAAGCTCACCTCAGGATATTATCAGAGCAACCCACCCAAACCTAAGTCCATATGGTTTGAAATAGCTAATGAGTCAGTTAATGTGCTATGTCCAGGAGTAATGGACACTCAATATGGATGGCATGGAGACATCATTTACCAAATTCATGACTGATTAAGGTTTTTCATATAGGCAGTTCTTGTATTTTGCATCTCACAGTGAGTTCAACCTATTAAAGGTGTTTACATGTTAAACAGAACAGAGGAAAGCAGCTGAGATTTGTAAAAGGCAGGTAAGGAATTAGTCCTCTCTTTAAAGGAAATGTGAAAGATTGGAGATCTGGGAACTTCCATTTGAAATAGATTATTTGAAAAGTGCTGTTAAGGTATGGGAGATGACAGTGGCAATAGGTGACATTTGCTTTAGTGTAAAGTAGCCTGAATGAATGACTCACACTTCCAGAGGGGCTGCTTTAGCCTCTGGAACTTTTAACACTCACCTTGCTACCGATCCCATGGAATTGTGCAGCCAGTTCTACACCCTGAACTCACCAGAATAGGAAATGAATACAAGGAAGGCAAACTTCCTGGCAGCAAAAGCACCAAAAGCCCTGAAAAAAGTAAGAAGGGATGTCTGGCTTTTGAATGAGCTACAGAATCTGCCCAGTCAGGGTCAGGATTCTTCTCACTGAGGAATTATTTTAATTTTAAAATGCTGCTCTCTCATCATTTTCATGGCTGTTGGGATGAGATGTTACTCCCTGGTCCTATCACTGTAACTGCAAAGATGGTCAGACCCTGGGTGTGTTCCTCATCTCTTGGATGTCAGAGGTTTTATTGCTCCTGCCTTTAGAAAGCAATTATTGCTGAGCACTGAAGAAAAAGTGTTTTCTTATCCATTTTTATTTCCTTTCAGAAATGTGTGAAGAGGTAATGTAAGTTTATTGCTGTTGTGGGAATGGATTGTATTTGCAGGGAGAGCAGCATGTCTAGTGCTCAGAGCAGAGAAGGGGATCAGGAGGATTCCCTTTATGAGAGTAATTCCTGGAATCCTAATCCCGGTTCTGCTACTGCCTGACCTTGTAGGAATAATTTCATATTGTTTCATTTTATCCATGTGGAGCAGTCTGGGTGGCTTGGTTTGAGGCACTGACATTCTCAGGTGTGTGTATTTTTGCCACGGCTGTTACCTGATGAGAAGGTGCATATACATCACTCCAGTCTTTCCATTTCTGAAATTGTCCACGTGAAGTTGTTGAAGAAGGGAAGCTCGTCTGTCATGGCATTCATTATTCACATATCAATGCTACTTTTTATGTATAAACTTAATTATGTTGATAGGATATATTAAATATGACTCATTTTACTGCAAGATTGATTTTTTTTTTTCCCCGGCCTCAGAATAAATATTGATCTTCATGATCTTTAAATGTAGTGCAAAGGTTGTTATATTAATGGCATATGAACAGAAAGTAGCCCTGACCATGCAATATTAATATATTTGCATTGTTATTTCTCAGATCCCATCCAGAAAAAAAGAGGCAGGATGCCAATGCCTTCTTTCCCAGGAGAAATCAGGGAGCCATTGACTTTCCTGATTGTTGAGACTCCTTTCTATTTGTTGTTGTGTTTTGGTTTTTTGGTTTGAGGTGTGTTTCGGGAGTTTTTTTAATTAAAAAATTAAGACCAGTGATGAAGTGGCAGATAGTTTGTATAATAAATATAATAAAATAGGGATGGGATGTGTTTGCAGCATGCCCAGGAAAGCGAGGCACTGTCCTAACCTGACAGTGCTCCGCTTTCCACTGCCACGCAGTCAATTCCTAGTGCAGAACTGCAGTTCTGGGAGGAGAAATGGGATAGTTTGGTGCTTTGGGGCTCTGATTTCAATAATCAGGCCAGTAATTTTCTTAACAGCTCGTTTTTAAAAGCTGTTGTCTTATTCAAGTGAGGTTTTGCCCTGCTTGTGTGACTTCTTTTTTTTTTCCCCCCTTCTCTTCTGTATTTGTAGTGACTCTTGTAAATCCAGGTTTGGAACTGCTGTTCTAATGGTTGGCTGAACCAAGACAGTCTGCTGGTTTTTAATACTCCTCACAGAGTAATCGTATGTGAATTTTCCATACATTTTGATTTATAAGGACAGGGATAAAAGGTTACACATTGAAATAACCTTTAAATAATACTGTATAGTTTCTGTAGGTCCTGAGAAAACAGTGTCCTGTTTAATTCATTACTAATTTCATGAGCAACAAAACCAAAATAGAGGTGCCCTTAAACAATTTGCTGAAGAATGTAATGTTGTGAGGCACTAAAGTATTGATGTAAGAGAAAAAAAACCCCAGAATTTCATGATACAAAATATAAGTCTGTGCTTTTGGAAACTGCTGGTTTGAAGGAAAAAGAGGAGAAGCACAGAAGGACCATGGGCTGGTAATGTGACTTTAGAAGTGAGGAAAAGTCAGGTTTGATTCTAGGTTGTATCAAATCAAGTGGTTTTATTATGAAATTCAGAATACTTGTTTGGTAGTCTTTCACTGAGAATTCATCTTTACAGTCCTTGAGTGTTAATCATGGAAGTTACCTCAAACAATGCAGAGGGCAATGCTCATATCCAGTTTTTCTGTGGGAAGCAGAGCTAGATTATGACTGAACTAAGTGGAAGAGGAACCCATCTGCTGGGAAGCAGTTCTTTTAAGAAACAGATTTGATAAGAAGTTGTGAAGAAATTTCTTGCCAGAGGCAGAGTAAGCAAAATTATGTGTTTTCAGGTGTTAGGTGTGCTAGGGATAGGAACATGCTCCTTTGCATAAACGGTAAATAGTAGGGAATTAATTAACTTGATAGTTGAATTAAGAGCTGAGCAGAGGACAGAAACAGGATATTTGTTTTGTACCTTCAGAAATACCGTGAAAGGTAACCACGAGGCTGAATTTATTGTAATGCGAATTTTTTTATGATATGCAGGGCTACATTTTGCAATCAACCTATCTCTCTCTGCTTCGTGTTTCGAAGACCTATTGCTTCCATATCCTTTCATCCCTTGCACAGGAAAAAATGGAGGCAAGAACTGATGCGTTTGGAGATAATTTTGTCTTTTCCCCATAGGATTTTCTAGGAAAAGGAGAGATTTCAGCTCATTTAAACACTGTTATTAGTTTGGTGCTTCCAAAGCATAGAGATGCAATAATGGTTTTGTACTATTCAAGTAAATTAAGACAATGGCATTTAACAAGTGTTTCAGGAGCATCCTGGGCTGTTTGTCCCAGAAGTTTTCAAGGGAAAATCGAATTTGTTTACTTGTTGACTTAATCTGTTGGATGAAAATGCATCTTTCTGCACTTTTCTGTGACTTCAGGAATTAGTAACTACATTTATCTATTAGGGATATCAAAAGAAACAGTTAATGTCTGTTCCTGCATATGGTACTGTTAATTTGCTTGTTTGTGTGTCTGTCTGCTCTTTGCTTGTCTGCCTCTGTGTGTGATATTTTATTGGAGCACATGATTTGAAGAAGCTGACTGCCTGCTGTGGTGTTTATCCGATATAAATTCTACATTAAATGGCAAATTTTAGACCTATCAGAGACAGAAGACTAAGTCCATCCTTTGAAATCCTATTTGTATTATTACTTTCTAATGAATTCTGTACTACAGCAGGTGTCAAATCATATCTGTTGTTTTGCAATCGAGTATGAATAGAAGATGTATTGCTATTGCAAATGAATCTAATATGAATCTAATGAGCAGTAATGAGCAACTGTTTTGTCATTATTGAGGCAACCACTGTGATGCTAATAGACTCTCATTTCTGCTCCTTAGAAAAAAGCACTGACCAGGATTTATAACATGGCCTTAATGTCCCAAAAGCCTGAGGCAAAAGAGAAGAGTGGAACCCCTAAACTGAGCATAATTTAGTAATTTTCTGTGTGGCAGGCTTCTTATTTTCTCTTATTAAATGCAACCTGGTTTAAGTCTTTCAAGCTTTCTTACATTTGAAAGGAAAAAGATGAAGAACGAGTATCTATTAAAGAAACATAAAGTTAAGAAGATGGGCATTCTGCCTTAATTTTCTTTAACATAAGTAGACTAATTCCATACTTCTGTACTTGGCAGTGCTTTTGTAACGATAAAGGCAACTGTGTGCAACACTTTTAAAAGTAGTCACTTTAAAAGTAACAGGCCATTAAATCGATGTTGAACTATAGTATATTTTGGGGGAACTATCACAACTCTATTTTAATTGGAACTTCATTTTTTATATTTTTTTAAATTTATTTTCGCTGTGTGTGGCTCATAGGACTGCTGAATAAACAGAAATACTTTTGATGCAATAGAGTCAATAGCTTACTCCATAACTGAAATGTAACCGAGCTCTGACTCCTGTGTGGCTCTGCCTTTTCCAAGAATAAATAATACATAGAACGATACTTAGAGCTGTGTAAGAGGGACAGCTGGGTCTATGGTGCTTACAAGTGGAGCCCAGGAAAACCAGTCAGCGCTGCTTTTCTAAAAGCTGAGTACTATCCTTCCATCAAAAAGTAATGCTTCTGTGTATAGAGTCTTCCTGGAGCCATCTCCCTGTGCAATAAAGATGCACTGTGGAGATTCATTTCAGTGCTTCATTTGGAGGCCTGAACTGTTCTGTGTAGGGTGCAGCTGTTTGGTTTACTACAGTACACTCCAGACTTGCTTTAACTGCTGGATGGAGACTGGATTGCCAATATTTAAGGTATTATATAGACCCAGCAGTGAAACTGTGAATTCCTGAGCAAGCCAGGGGGTGGGCATTAGGACAAGTTACAGCAGTCATCTCTCAAAGTTGCAAATAGGATGTCAGAGGTTGTAGGAAAGCCATAAACTGTTCCTTCTGTGCTGGGGCATTCAAAGGACTTATGGTCCCCTGAGCAGGAGCTCGCAATAGTTCTCATTTACTGACATTCCAGTTCCATCTCGATGCCTAAGGAGGGAGGGGAGAAGGGAGTTGGGCTATCAGCCGCTCTGCCAATGCTCTGCTCTTATCTGGGTGGGCCATCACATTCAGCTTCTCCTCCTATCATCGGCAATATATGGATCAGAGTTACTCACCTTTAGGTAAATCACAGGATTATTTTTCAGTAATGCTTGATGTGCAGAGTTGAAAAAGGCAACTCAGCTTTACAGCATCAGTGTTCTAGAACTCACCAGGAAATACCTTTCTAGATACATTCACTCCAAAATTCACGTGGCTTCATTCACTCCAAGTGGAATTACATCTACTACTCCACACCTTGTTTGTACCACAAACCAAGGCATGATAAGGGGAGACAATCAGGAGCTTTGCTTTGAAAGTAGAACCCAAATACTGGTGGAGATGCATCTCTAGTTTAGAAGGAAAGAGGAAGCAAGAACAAGTCCAGACACAAGAATTACTATTAAACCACCGTCTCCAGACAGTAGAGTCTGTGAGTTGCACATGATGGTAAAAGGACTGTGGTTATAAAGATTTTGGATGAAATATCTGATTTCTTTGTGCATTAGGGTGTAATGTTCTATGTTAGTGTCTTTATTGGGGATTTGATTCCTTAGATGATGCATAGATTTTTGTGACACATCTAATGAAGGCTTTTACATCGCTCATGGAATTAATTGTATCATACATACAAGTAACAGTTCTAAGGAGTAAATTAATATTGCATTAAAGTTCAAGACTATTTATATTTCACTTTGGTAACATTTGGTACAATTTCACAAAATCATAAAAGTTAAGCCAAAACAAATCTCTTGGGGTCATCTGGTCCAACACCAGTACACAAAGCAGGACCAGTTCTGAAGCGTTATTAGTCTTCAAAGCTAAATCAGATTGCTCAAGGTCAGAGCTTTCCTGTCATTTGAAAGCTGTAACAGTTTGTTATTGAATGTCTGGCAGTTTTATAACAATTTACATTTTTCCTGATTGCTTTCATCTGCACTAACAACAGACATATGTTACGGTGGCATCCACAGGTCTTTGCTAGGGCTGGATCTTTCCTAGAGCAAACATGGCAGAAACAGGGAGGTGGAAGCGTCAGCTTTTGGAGATGTATTTTATGACCACAAGGTAGGGATGTTTTGTGGTGGTAGAAGCCATCTTTCTGATACTTTTTTGGTGTAGTGCCTCATAGACAATCTCTGCATTCTGGATTCATGACTCATCTGTATGTGCTAATGAATGGGCTACAAAATTTAGTGCCAGAGGCAGTAAGTATTGAGGGGCTGTTTGTCTGACAGTCTTTTTTTTGTGCTAATAAATTTTGCTCCCACAGAAAAGCAAAGCAGTTATTAACTGTGAAGCCAGCTTGTCATGGAATTGCTGAGTAGGAGAAAGTTGGGCTGAATGTTTCCTTAGACACTGCCACATGTTTGAGGGTCAGTAAGGAGCTGTGCAGTAGCCATTCTCATGCTCTCTGGCCATAATTCTGGCAGCTCTGGACATTTCTTTGAGGTCTCCCTTACCTTCTGAAGTGCTGGAATAAAGTAGAGATGTTTGATGTGTGAGGCCAAAGGGAGCTTGAGCAGTCAAATACTCAGAAGAGAGTCCATGTGGCAGCAACATTCCCAGAGATGAGAAGATTAGATGAGAATGGAGAGAGTTGGCAGCAAGGGAGCAAAGGAGAGCTTGTAATTTGTACAGACTACGCACAAATCACAAGAGGCATCATCATGAGTGTGTGGATTACACAACTTTCTCCTGGGCTGGGGCTGAGAGAGAGAGAGCAGATGTTCAAGGCTTTGTGTTGTTCACCTTGCAGCCATGGTCACAGAGTGGCCTCTGGGGCGTACCCAGAGTGGGTTGGGTAGGAAGGGGCTTGCTGTTGACAATGGGAACAGACAGGTTTGGGAAGCAGATGTTGTTTAGATCATCTTGGAATTCTTTAGTGATGCAGGGAACTTTCCTGAAGCACTACCAGTGGTGCACAGACCATGGTGCTGACTGCCCTGTTTGCAACAGTGTCATGCTCCACCTAGAAAATTTCACTGAGAGGATACAAGCAACTCCAAAATAAAGCCCTGTAACTGAAATAACTAGAAATTCAGCTGAGATGACTATGATTTTTCTACTTGTCTGAGATGAAACTGCCTCATGTAAGTGTCTGTCCCTGACATAGTCATTACATCACTACAATGACCTACTGTAATTGAGTGGTTCATCAGATCAAGCCTTTATGGAAAGTAGATTGCCATGGGAAGGCATTTGAGGAAATCCCTTAAGGATATAAATATCACTTGCAGGAATCCAGAGGCATGTCTTTAGGAAAAGAAAAAAGATTTCCTTCCAAGAATCCAAGTCGTCATATGCTACTACTTTTTACATAAATAATGAAACAGCTGTTTAGCGCAACCATTGAAAGCTTGTACTAGCTTTGTTTATGCACACCAAACCCCAGAGAGTCTCCAGAGACATCCTTCCCCTTGATTATGGCTCTCTTCTCTGTTCTGCTACTTCCTCTGAGTAAATGTCAACAACAAATTAATCAAAGGGTCATTAAGCTCTAATAATCTATCCCAGTCCATTCCCTTGTTCACAAAGAATAGAATCACAGAATCATTTAGGTTGGAAAAGACCCTGAAAATCATGAAGTCCAACCATTCCCCCAGTACTGCCATGTCCACCACTAAACCACGTCTCTGAGCTCCACATTTACAGGGTCTTTCAAATTCCTCCAGGGATGGTGAATCCACCCCTTCCCTGGGCAGCCTGTTCAGTGCTTGACAATCCTTTCAGTGATGAAATTTTTCTTAATATCCAATTGAAATCTCTCCTGGTGCAGCCTAGATCTTATCCAGTCTGGATTGAGAAGTAGAGTCTTGCACTTCTTCTGTGTTGAAGAGCTGACCCTACTCTTTCAGAGTGAAGGGCACCTGAATCCAAATGAGAGAGACAATATGCATAAAGAAAAGGGAGTTACATTCCCTGTTCTAATAGGTGGCAGAAAATCTATAAAGGAGCTCTTTGTAAATGTGTTCCCAAGGCAAGTAAAGGAGCAATAATGCAGCCAAGGTAAATGTTACCCACACAGCAGAGGAGCCTGCAGTGTACTAACATTAGGGAAGGACTATGTGTACTGTGCAGCATGCTAAGAACATATGGATACGGAGCACCACAACCAAAAGAAGGCCATTCCAGATGAATTGCAAGTCCCAGGATAGGGAGAGAGGAAGCAAATCTATACCTCAGCATTCCAAAACTGGGGTGACTTTAAAATGTCTAGAAACCATTTTGGTTTGCTTTGTGTACTGACTGTGAAATATGAATTATAGAAGATTTGCAGGGATCTTGTGAAAGGAATGTCTTTCCTAGGGGCTATAAAAGTAATCTTTGTTTCAAGTCAATTCCTATCAGCTCTTCCATCCTACCAAGTTTTGACAGGCCACAAATTTGGCCCCATTACGTAGGTTGGGTGTGGAAATTAGAGGGTTTTGTAGCTTGTGATTATTAGAATGGATGATCACAGTGGCTGTCACAACCTTCACACATCTCTCTGGAATTTCTAGACCTTTCAACTGTACACACTGTATTGTTAATCAGAAATATGCATTGTTTTTGGTTTCACAGCAGTTCTGCTCAGTAGTTTAACATAGTTTTGTAATCCAAAAAGAAATGGTTCAGTCTGTATTGCTGCCCTGCAGAAGGTACTTGTTCCATACGATTAGATGAATTGGAATTGCTTAATTTTCACAGCACTTTCTTTCTGTTTCTAAGTTTTCAAGGTTTCCCTCAAGCTATCAATGATCTTGTCATTCTCTAGCTCTCATGTGCTTTGTTCCTTGACTCTGTGGTGGAGTTTCACTGTGGCTTTTAAATCTCTTTTTTAATAGCTAAATGCACAAGGGAGTGAGGTTCATTCCTAGTTCTTGCAAGGTATTTATTGTCCCCAGTTATCCTGTACTAGTACTGGCTTATTTTTTCGGCAAAAGGAAGAGTAAGATAGTTCCAAGCACTCTTTCTGAGCACTCCTGTATTTGTTGACTCCTCAATACTGTGATGCTTTTGTATTTGTCTAATGCAAGGCTTTAATTTCATCAGTGTTCCTGTGCATCCTTCCTGATGAAATAAGAGTGAGTGCTTGGTAAGTGCCCAGATCACCTTTGATCTGTTTTGAGAACGGCCTCTCTGGAGGGTCTTGGCAGTGCTGAGCAAAAACTTGGTGTCAGCCTGTGGCAGAGAAGTTGCCTTGACCTGTGGACACCCTCCTGCTCCCGTGGCTGTGCTCATCTCCTTTAGCAAGCAGTTGCTGTCAGTGCAGAGAGCCTTAATGGAGCTGTGCCTGGGATTCCTGATGAGCCTCTCCAGGGACTGCACTGCAGCTCTCCAAGGAATTGGCTTCCTCAGCTGAGCTCTGTCCTTCTGGAGCATGAGACATGAGACAGCGGGTGTGTGGCGCTGTAATGCAGCTCTCCGAGGCAGAATGGTGGGAAAGTCATTATCATTTCCAGTTGGGAAAGGCACAACTCAAGTGTCTGAGTGTTAAAAGATTTATGTTCTTTTCATCAGCCAGCCCGGGATGTTTTGTACAAGGCCATTTGGGAAAGTTCAAGGGTAACTCAATTTTTAAAGTTTTGTTGTTACAGCAAGGAGAGATCTTTTTCCTGATGGAAAAAGAAAAATTACTGGCATAATAATAGCCTTTTAAAAAAAAAGAACTTTTAAGGGAAGGAGGAGTCTTATGGATTAGACAAGAGGTCATTTCTAAAGAGAGAAAGCATAAAAGCCACCTTCCAACTGAACTCTGTAGTTGGGGACAAAACAGCTTAATGAGACTATTACAAGCAATAATCATGGGGATAAAGACACAGGCTGAGCCTCTGGAGAAGGTTCTGGTGACAATCATCCACTTCCTGATTCCTGCAGTGAAATCCAGGGAACAAAAGGCAAAGGACATCCAAGTGTAGTAAGTGGAAAAAGGGTAATAGATATTTTACATCCCAGGTTTAGAGAGATTGTAAAAAGAGAAATAAAAGAGAATCAGGAAAGAACCTACCTGCTTATATGTTTTGGGGCAGGAATGTTTGAGAGTTCTGTAACTTCAAGGAGCTTTATTTTCAATGTCTTGGGATGATTTTTCATTTATTTTCCTGAGGGCTCCCCAAGATGTGTTTTTAAGGTGCAATGGATAAACAAAATCTTACTTGCAGTTTCTCTTTCCAGCTTTAAAGTGAAAACATTGTCATAAATGCAGAATGCATGCAAAACATCTGTCAGAAACTGGCATTATTTCCTCTTTATAGCTCAGAGTGGGCTTTCATTAATTGGTTGTAAAATGAAAATATCAAAAAGCTTGTTCAAAATGCACAGTAAAACCCATAAATGCTTAAAGAAAGGGCTGTGTTTAAAAGTGTGGTTTTCATGCTGATATTTGAATGAGTCAAGGAACACAAGCAGATGAAACAGAAATGCAGGCAAAGTATTGAAAAGTCCAAGCTCAGTGCATTATTCTTCTGCTGCTCTTCAGAGTTTTATTCTTCTGTTAAAATGCACAACAAGACTTCCAAGTTTGGGGGGTTTTATTTTTAAAAAACAACTCCTGTGTTACAATGTGCTATGAACGGGCATGGGATGGACTGTCCCAAGTGACACACGATGCTCATCTATGAAGTCATTTGAAGGTTTTGCAGCTTTGCAAAAGCTTTGTAGTTTATGCATCAAACTACTGAGGTGCAAGTCTTTGTCTGCAGCAGGCTGAAGATTATGGATTATCATAAAAAGGAGGGGAAAAAACCTGGTAAAGGACTTTTGCAAGGGGAAGCAGTTAAAAGGAGAGTACAAGCATGTGCTTTTCCTGGTATGATCACAGTCTTGAAGTTACTCCCAGGGTTTAAGCGTAATTCAAACAAATCTCAGGTCTCTGCTTTGTTGAGGTACCAGAGACAATTACTCTCATGACATAATTAATTAATGTTTGGCAGTGTGAGGTAGCAAAGGGAACCAAACAAACTCACCTTTACTAGTATTTAGATTTCCATCTGTTTCACAGATGCCTGTCCAAGATATATAATAACCATTCCTAAGAATGTGGTTTTTTTCAGAGGACATCTGTATGTGTGGGGTTTTGTTGTTGTAGTTGCATTTTTGTTTTGTTTTGTTTAAATTAAACCATTGATCTTCAAGAAAGGCAGCAAACCAGAAGCCTGTCTTAAAGTGCATTTGCTTTGTGTTTTTGAAATAGTCAGTGCTGTCGGTAGCTCAAGAAAGTAGTGACAAATCACATGATTTCTAGATAAGAAAGAAAGTGTTTAAAACATATTTAAATATTATATTTTTATATCTTAATTCGTGGAAGTGTATCTTCTGTGACAGATATGTAATATTCCAATCCACTACAAAAACAGCTTTTCACAGATAGAGTTGTTGTTTTTTTTTTTTTTAATTCAAGTGAAGGTTCTTTCAACTATTTTGCTTTCTCCTCTGGTTTTTACCCCTTGTTAAATTGTCGTGTAAGGATTATAATTATTAATGATTTGTCATTTCTGTATAATTCTGAACAAACCCACTGAGTAAATTGTAACATATAGAACAGAACATCTAGAATAATTTGAGTTAAGGTTTGTGTAACAGCTAAAGAATCTGTTCATTCTAGTATTATGAAAGCTTAGTTTATTAAACAAAGGGAATCTTTCCTGCACAACTTATTCTTGTGAAAGATTTCAAAGATTCTTCCAAGCATTTATGCCAACAAGACCTTTTATTATACATTCACATGATAGGCAGTTACCCACAACTGCGTGTTTGAAAATTAGAATTTGCAAATTCTAATCCTAACAGAAGCACAGGCTGAAGGTATCCACAGCTTCTTGCTATGTTCAAATGTCTTAGTATATTTGTTAGTCTAAAGGTCTTCTGTGACCATGTCATAAAACTTACTGCCTATTTTATGGACCTACGGAATTTGAGGAAAAATGGTGCTTCGTGTTGAGTCCTGCCGTCTTCATGGACATGGAGCATCCTGTGCTCTTTGCAGATGAACAGAATTTCTTGGAGAGGGAACACAGCTCCATTGCCAGTTCTGCCTTCTAACCAGAATAAACTCTTAAGACTCTTGAGCTTTTGGGTAACTGCTCAGAGAAGAAAAGACAGGATTTTGTGTATTTTTCCTCAGCCTGGCTTGCCACAATTACCTGTTTAAACTTCTGCATTGATTACTTTCACTACCTGCTTTTAGCACAGAAACATTGGGGTTTGTGCCCATGTAAGCAGCCATGTTTCCGTCAAAGGAGATGAAATTCCTGCCAGTGCCTTGTGGGGCAGAAGTATCTCTGTCTTCGCTTTCCATGTGCACATGGAGTCCTGTTCTTCCAGAGTCCCACAGGAAACCAGTACCAAAGACCAGAACAGATGTGTATGGACAGTCATAAATGTATGGACCTTCCCTTCCCTGTGTGTTTTTCTGCCAGTATTTTCACCCTCTGCTTCCCTTGCTTTTCCCTTCCCATTGCACTCCCCTCTTCTTGGAAAAGCCCCACCTTGCCCCTCAGTTATTCATTTTTAGACCACTCCACACTCTTCATTTCTTTGCAGGAAAGCTCTTCAGTTCCATCTCGTGCTGAGCTTTAGTTCTTCTGTAAGTTGCAGTGCTGCTTTGTTGTGCTGTGAGATCCAGCTGGGGACAGCTGTGCTGCTTCTCCTCTGCTTCCAAATGCAGAGCATTGTCCCCTGTGGCTGGAGTAGAGCTGCAGGGAAATAGGATTCAGGCTTAGGAGTGTTGGAGCAGCAGCAGGAGCAGAGTGACAGCACTGGCACATGTTGGCTCTCACCAGGTGTAACACTGCAGCATGAAGGCTTTACGTGGTGTAAAGACACCAATAATATGCTGAAGTTTAGGGCTTTTCTGAACTTAGAAAGCAAAACACAAATAAAAACTCAGCTGAACAAAAGCTCAGTGTATTAAAGAAGTGTGTTAGTTCCAGGTTCTGTAAAAAAGAAGCTGCTTTGGAATAAATCTGACCTGACGGTGACCTTCAGAATAGACTGATCTTCCCAAAGGAGCTTCCTAATTTGTACCTGTAATGAACACATCATCTATATAACCCATTCCTGTATTTGAACTACGCCATGTTTGTTCCATTATATGATGAAATACAGATGTTTTTCCAGACACACCAGGAAGCTATTTCTAAATCATCTTTTGCCCCACTGCTGACTAAATAAAGTGATTCCAGGCTTTCAAGATTTAAAACAGGTTCCTCTCTAAACAGTTGTTGAGGGTTGCTTTATAGTCCCTGTAACCGCAGAGAGAGTCCTGCTATTTCACAGGATCCTTGCCCAGCACATGTAGAAAATTACAGAGTTAATAGCTAACAGTAACCATTTTCTCCCACAGCTTTCAGAAGCTTTATTCTGTACTGGAGTGTGCACAGTCCTCATGCTGACAAAGAATCTGAAGCCTGTCCCTTTCTAACCATATGGTCCTTACGCTCTTTCTAGCAAGGCAAAACCCCCCTCTTACATACGCTTGTTTCCCAGGATGGCTTTCACAGGGGCAGCCTTGAAAAATCTCAGAGAACAGAGCCACGACACCTCTAAAGAGAAAACTGGGACTAACTTCACCTGTGGGTGGTTACCTAGAGCAACAAATTTCTGTGGTTAGCAGAGACTTCTGGCTTTGTGAGCTGTTCTGTCCACACAGAAATGTGTTGGTGGCTTCTCCAGCTGAGTGTTGATAATCTCATTCTCATTATTTTTTCTTCCTTCACTCTTCTGTCGGAGGCTGCCTGAGCCAGCCAGTTGCAATGAAGGGATGCCTAAAGACAACTTTATGTTATGCCATTCCACTTCTCAGGAATATCTTGGTGAAATTTGAAAAGCAGATTAGTTCTCCTGGATTGTTTAGGCCAGATCTCCTAAACTGCTACAAAGGGCAGTTGTTCCTTTCAAAGTACCAAAACTCTCCTCTCTCTCTCTCTGGCAGCAAAAGGAGCACTAGGGTGAATTTTCCTGACCTGAATTTGTGCTAATTCTGTACCATTCCTCTATGTCTCCCCATTTTGGGATAGAGCAATGGCTGTCAGTTTCCATGGCTCTGGTGATCTTCCTTTTGGCTTTCCAAAATCATTTGGCCTTATGTGGATGATAGTGGTGAGAGGTGAGAAGAGTTAAATCACTAAACCTAAAAAAGACAAAACTTAAAGGGAGTGAATTTGTGACTTGATAAGCTTGTATTTTGCATGATTTTTATGTGATACATCAGGGAAATAAATTAATGAAATACTAAAAATCTAATTAGATCAAATCCAAAAGGTTATACAAAGATTTTCAAAGTTTGTTCTCTAAAAGGGTATCTGAAAAAGTCACACTTAAAATAAGTGATATCCCTATCAACACTTTCTTAGACTTAAGTTTTGTGCAAGCACAGCCTCAAATGACCCATTTTTGGTGCTAGCCAAGTTTCCTCTTGGAAAGTATCGCAGTAGGAATTTTCTCTTCAAGTACTCTTTTCATCTGAACTTCTAAGTTATTTCACCCTGACTGCACTGACAGGTTGGAGATCTTTTAAACCACATTTATTATTGAGACAATTACTGTTCAGAACATTTTACTGATTAATACACAATAAATAGATGTCCTATTCTACATAGATAAGACTGTACAAGGTCTTTATTTTTAAAGAGGTTTTTTTGTGGTAGCATTGCCCCCCCAGAAATCACAGGCATGTTAAAGTGGAAAAAGAGGAGCCGAGGTACTGGACTGTAAATGACTCTTTCAAACTGCCAATTCCAAAGCTCTCAGTAAAAACAAACAGATCCCAGTGCATGGAGCATGAAAAAAGCCTGCCTTTTATATATAATCTAACACTTTGAGCTTAAACAGCACTAAGGCTCAAGTTTGCTGTCTCCTGATAAGGCTGACACCACATGCCCTGAGCTGAGACAACCCCTCACCAAATTGTTGCGGGGAATAACGAAGCGTATGGTCATCAGCTCCTACCATATTTTCCTCACAACACCATCAGCA
Source organism: Corvus hawaiiensis (assembly GCF_020740725.1). NCBI lineage: Eukaryota > Metazoa > Chordata > Aves > Passeriformes > Corvidae > Corvus > Corvus hawaiiensis. Next base: position 119,145,390 of record NC_063215.1, read on the forward strand.
AGCAGATGCTTTATGTAATCAGAAATTCCTGCTTACTAACAGAGAAATCACAAATATGACACATTGCCCAACATTTGGGCTTTTTTTTTGCTTTTTTTTTTTTTTTTATTATGGGATGGCTGCAGGAATTTTAAATGTGTCATATAAAACTAATGAGTGAGTCTGTCTTCTGTAACTTTCTTAAGAACACTGAGTCTCCCCAGTCACCATTTCCAGGCCTTTTCTCCCGTCTCATTAAGCCAAGAATTCATATATGTAACTTGCTTTTTAAAAACAATATTTTAGTTGTATTTACCCCACATGATAAAATATGTCTTTGCAGAGGTTTTTCCATCACTAATAATATCAACTCAGTTGGTTTCCGGAATTCCTTTGGAGGACCTAATGCAAACTGCCACCAGGCACAGAGTAGGTTAATATCAGACATCCTCTTGTACTCTCCAACTTATTTTAGAGTTGGCCAGTGAGGTGGGAGCCATTGATTTCAGAATCCTGATGTTCTATAGTCTGTTAGGATCAAGAAGTTAGACACTTCCCTGTTCAGGGTGATAAATGTTGAATGTTAAGAGCATTTAAACATTGTATAGAACTGTGGTTTGATCCACTAAGGATATGGAAGAATAGGAAAAAAACCAGTTTATCAGAATTTTATCACTTAGAGAAAGCTGCTTTTTCAAGCATATCTTGAAAAGCCCAGGCAAACGTGACCCTCAGCATATGACTCTCACCTTCCCTTGAGTCCCCATGAGACACACCAAATTTCAAGGCAATTTGAGCAAGTATGTGGATTTTAGAGCACTTAAAGTGTCGACCTTTAAACAGAAATAGGTACTCAACCTTGGAGAGCCTGCACTCCCTGATAATTAACAGGAGGATTTAGTTTTTAAATTGTATTGTGGGAATGTAAAAGCTCTTTGTTGATATTATTAAAATTGAATTCTTGAGTTATGTGAGATTTAAATTTTGCTCTTACAGATCCTAATGAGTAACACTGCTTAGAATATATCAGAGCAGAGCTCTCCTTAAGGATCTTTACCTCCTATATTCTGGAACTGTCAGAAATTGCTAAGATGCACTTCATGGTGTTTCCTCAGAAATCATTTGTATTTCCTGAAGGAAGTGTTTCCAACATGTTGGTTTTGTTGCTTTGTTCTCCCACACACCCCATCTGGTCAGATGTTGCTGTGTGTTATGGTGGCACCAAGGAGTTCCAGTAGATGTCAGGTCCTTACAGTGGTAATATTGCAAAAAAAACCTCAACCCCAAACCAGTAAGAACAAAAGTATAAGTGCAGATAAAAATAAAAATATATAGTGACAGGAAAAACAGAAACAGCAAGAGAATTGGTGACAGTGGTAGAAGAATTCAGCTCTGGTTTTCATACCTGTGTACCTCAACATATTTCCATGGATATGCACGAGTGCTCTGGAGTCAGAAACGTTGACTTATTTAACTGATATTCTAGCAGTAATCAAAACTCCTTCCCTTATTACCATCTAGTATCTTGAACATTTTTAGTCCAGTTTCAAGCCTTCCTGAGAATTGGGACAAGGTATTTAGCAATGCTTCTTTTATCCTGCTCGATCTCACAAATCAGAGATAGCCAGCTGGATTCTGTGGTCTTTTCAAGAATGTGCTGGTTGTAGTCCAAACTGTAAGACTTTTAAACAGGAGGTTGTTTTTTCCAGTTCTGGAGACAGACTCACAGTTGGTGTAAGCGACCATAGAACTTCTTTTCCGTCACCTACTTCTGTCTTTTTTCGTTGCCAATTCATCTGCAAAGCCCTCTTCTTGTGGAGAATTCAATGTGCCTGTATTTAAGATGCTCATGTGAAACTACCCTTTGCATGAGTGAGCACAAGTTCTTCCCCTGCAATGGATCTCCTGCTTTTGTGCACTTATGTTGGGTGCAGCCCAGCCCTTTCTTACTCCTGCATTTGTCATTCCAGCACTGGTTTATTTTTTCTTGCTTGTCATTAATACAAATGTGGATGAGTGTGGGCCCACCTCAGAACCTTCTGGCTCCCCAGTAGGTAGCAATATGCCAGGTTGAAGTGTGTCAAGTAGCTGTCATTCCCCTTTGCTTGCAGACCTCTGGCAGAGTGTTTCCTACAAGCTATCCTGAAAAATTAGTATCTGGTTTCTTGGACAGGGGGACTGTGACATAGATGTATTAAATAATTCTATCAAGTGCTTTTCTATCAGTGTGCCATTTTTGTGGGTGTGTTAATACAACCATCACAGATACAGTCTGGGTTGCTTTTGTTTTTTTTAGAATCCTTGTTGCTTGTTGTTCATCATTTTTTTGTTTCATCATAAATTCCCATGTCTTTAATGGTTATTGAAGATGAAAATATGGATTCCAAATTGCATTGTTAATGCCACAAGTCTCTGTGCGAGTGTCTGTGATGATCCATGTGCACTCACGTAAAAAACCTCAAATTTCTAATATGATTTTATCTCCTTCATCCTACTCAATTCATGTAGTGTTTTACCATCAGAAACAGGAACAAACCAGTAGAAAGAAAGTGATGTCTACCTTGTTTTCTCCAGTGAGAGTTCACTGTTCCAGAACAAAAGCAGCAGGTTTTCATTCATTAAAGGAAGTAAATATAAACTGAACAAGATGCATTTACATTATTTAATTGAAATTATACACATTAAACCCACAAATAATCAAAGCATAGTTCATGTTTAAAAGTAGTTAATATTATAAGTAATTTAACTGAATTCACAAGGCAGATTTCTGTGTTAAACTTGCCCAGCTTCAGCAACTTGAGTATTTTTTCATAGTTGTTCTAAGCACGTCTTAGAAGATTTCCTTAGCGTGAAAAGAACTGTGGAAGGAAATCCCTTCAGCTTTTGGCTTGACATTGGAGACACAAATTTGAATATCACATCAGACAAGCTAACTTCTTACTGGTCTGTCACCCCTGGCAAGTTCTTTGTCTTCTAAAATGTAGGTGTTTTGGGATGTGGAAAATTACCTTGTCTGTACTTTTCATGGCCATGTGGTATTAAAAGACAGTAAAAGTAGACAACTAACAAGGGAACATCTTTACAAGAGGGCAGAGAAGCATTTAGACCTGTGGGAGATGACTCTTTCCCCCTCTCTCTTTTTTTCTTGCACACACACGGCCACACACAACCCAAGACGTGAGTGATCAATGCTCCTGCTGGGCCAGGCTCCTGCTGCAATCACAAGCGAGTTCTAACAAAGCAGCTGCTTCCGTGGCCTCCTGCAGCAGCTCCTCAGGACAGGGCGAACACTTCCTCCTAAAACCATGGCTTGTTTGCATTCTAACTGAACAGCATTAAAGGGGGAAATGGGAATTCAGAGCTGCCAGCTACGGTATCTCCGCTAGCAGCTCACCAATAAGGCCCAGTACAGACCCGCAGAGCCTCTGGATAAATTGTATTTTCCAAGGGTTAATTAAGCTGTCTTGAGCTTCTGCATGAAGGGGAACAAACTGGCACTTGCAGCGTTTTCTGAAACCTGCTGTCGACATTACAGTCCCTGCTGCTTTTAGCTGTATCGATCTGATGCCTGACCTGTGAAATCCTTGATGGCTGCTAACACTGGAAGCTTACTGGAGCTTTCCAAGGGAGCTTCAGGACAGCTTGTGTAGTCAAGTACAATTACCTGTCCCTCCAGGAGAGCCAATTAGTTCACAAAGAGCTGGAGCAGAACAAATGTTTTGTGTGTGATTTAGAATCTTTTAAAAAAAGAAAAAAAAAAAAAAAGCTTTGTTCTGTCGCATTCTTTTGTTTCTAATTTTATGATTATTGCTCCGTTCATGACAATCCACACTGCGTTTCCTCACATGTCTCATCAAGGACTACTTGGGCATGAGAAAACAGATTTATAGTTATTATTTTTTTAACAGAAAAAAGCCTTATGTGCAGTGCAAAAACCAGCCTTGGCCATTTTATGTACCACAGACCTAAAAGTAGAATGCTCACATACTGGATATTTTCAGAGCCTCAGATTAATGTGTTTAAAACACACAGCATATGTAGATATTTGTGCTGTAATTTTTATAGCACATCTATACATATATGTATATATAGTTATACACAGATCTCACTTTAAATTCTGGGGCTTGATTTTCTGAAAGTGACAAGGCAGCAAGTGTTGTACCAAAAAACCAACCAAAACCAGACCATAAGGAGTGGAAATTAAAGAGATCACTATCTATATTATAATCCAGTTAATGCAACATTTATAGCTTTTAAAAGAAAAAATAGAAGACATTAAAAAAAAACAAACTAAAATGTCATCTCTGCGATTCCAAACAACCTTACCACTTGACTCAAGTTGTACAGGGCTAACAGAGCAGCATTGGCTCAGGAACAAACCTTTTCAATTAATTTGAACTAATAATTCAAATAAATAAGGACCCAATCATTTAGGTGGTCAGTTACAGTGGACCAATTCCAAAATCTGCAATGTTCTACATATAAATCAGAATGTAGCAAAGGTGGTTGCCATAGGAAAATGTTGGATGTTATCAGCTGGTGGTGAGAGATGCCCTGAGGTCAGTGATGATGAGTTTCATAGGTATTGCTCAGCTCCTGACCTGTTGCTGAAAATGAAATCCTTGGAGTTTTGATTTTTTTGGGACAGTTGGTTGTTTTTAATCTTCCTTTAGAAGAGTGGTAGGGAATAGTTCCCATTGGCTTCCTGTTTAGAGCTCAAGGTTCAATGACATACCCATTACATCTGGATTCCTTCCAATCCTAAGAACTCTTGTTGGTGTTCTACTTGAGAAATGGAAGGAAGGGGAGTGAGATGAGACCTTTTCATTTCAAGGTCGCTGCTTTGATGGGGTCTGGGTCAGCAGTGACCAGAAGTTATTACTGCATGATGAGTGTTTTGGTTTGCAGTGTGAAATGAGAGGATGGGTTTGCAGTCCAATTCCCGGCTGAAGAATGTTCAGAGTGCAGAATCCACCATTACAACTGACACTAATGGACACTGCTTAGCAGTGAGAGCCATAGACCAGGCATGGAATGGGCATTGCAGGGGATTTATATCCTAGTTCTTTGTGCTTGTCCTTCCAAAGGAGCCTTGAAACACTGTGACATAACTTGCTGTTCCATTTACTGTACAAGTGTGTCTTGTATGGGATTCAGACTTCCATGCTGTCAGCTTGGCAGTTTTCACGGGTAGGAGACAAACCCCAAGTTGATCCACTGGGCTGGTAACTGTAACTATTTTTCTTTTTTTTTTTTTTTTTTAACCAGAGTAAACAGTAAAAAATCCTTCCCTTTTTTAACCATAGTAAATTCTCATGTTGGTTGAGATGGAGAATCTTAAAAAATAAATCCGAGTGTGTCTCATGTTGAGGAACATTGTTCTTCCAATATGAAAACAGAAATTCATGGGTTGGATTGACCATGTGACATTGGATAGAATCAAGGTGAGACAAGGTGTTCATCATTCGAAGGGACATTCACTGAGTTCAAAAGACTTCCAAGGTGGGTTTTGATTGAACTGGCAGTTCCCACAACCGCACTGAGCCTGTGCTCTGAACAAATGGTTGTTTGGGAAAGGAACCACGGGAACAAATTTCGTCTGGCTTCCACTGGATTGCCAGCAAACTGCACTTAAGTGCCAACAAATGCCAGTTCCTCTCTGCGTTAGGGCTTGTACAGTAGCTGTGCTGAGCTATGAAATGATCAATTATTTATTTGGGAAGCTTAGCAAGTCTGAGTGGCATTTCTGTAACCTGGAGCTTCACAATTAAGAAATAAAACCATTTCTTCTGCTGTCAGTGGCCTGTAGCCTTGCTTGCTGAGCTGCATGCTGGGCAGCCAGAAGAGGAATTGTAAGGGCACAATGCCATACATTTTCTTTGTTGGTGTAATTACTTGGCAACACTGTCAATATTATCTGCCTCAGATGAAAAAGGATGTTACTGTGAAAATCTCAACAATAACATTTAATGAAGCCTTACTCAGTTATTTGCTAAGGAGGCATCACAAATTCTATTGCAGCAAACCTTCAGAACAATTCCTTTACTTGGGTTTCTCCCTCTCTTCTTTGGTACTTCACAGAAAAGCTCCATGATGTGGTAGGCAGAAGTAAGGAATAAGGAGGAAGTGAGCACAAGTGCTGCAGCTTTCTTGCAGTTCAGTGATTTTTGTCCTTTGGGTCAGGGTTAAGCACAGGACAGCAGCACTCTCAAACTGACTTGTGATAGGAGAAGCTGCAAAGAAGATGATCTTGTGAAGAAGGGTTAGCAAAAGTAAAGTGTTACTGTTACCTGTGTGTGGGAGGGAAATGTTTCATGTGTTGCTGGTACCAAGGGAAATATTCTGCAGAGGAACATTCAGGGTCCAGTCCTGGGGAGGTTCATTTGTGCCTCTTTAAGTTTCTGATTCACATCTGCCTTAGAAAAGGACAACCTGTTAAGGAACAGTAAGAAGCAATTGATACCATCAAAAGTTTGCACATTTTCTCTGGTTAGGTTTTGTTCCCTGATGCCTTTCTTCAGGGCAGTCTCAGATGTCTGGTCCATGAAAATTGAGTCATCCTACCCAGCCTGGCTGTATGCAGGGAGGAAGAAGAGCTGGCATTGTGCCTGGAGAAGCAGCAGAAGCATGTGCAGAAAGGATCTCTGTGGCTTCCAGATGGAAAAGGCTGCCTGTGCCCCACTGTGCTCCAGGACAGTGGCTAAACCAGACTGGTTTTATTCAGGAGCACAGAGTGCTGAGCCTGTGTCCTTTCCCCCTGTATTGGAAGAGTCACTCAAGAAGACCTTGCATTCCTATGAAATTGAGCACTTGCTTGTCTACAGAGTGGAACTGAAGAATTCTGGTACTGAGAGGTGCAAAAAGTCAAATTTGGGTTGGTTGTCTGATTGAGGCCTTTTGTTGTGTGCTTATTCCCACACCAAGTCATGGGAAATCAGCAGGCAGCCTAGCCTGGAGGCTGAGCACTTCATCTTTTGGACTTGTTCTTTTCTTTCTCTTTTCCCCAGACTGGGTTTCTACCTGCAGGTCATACTTTCTTTTTCTAACATTTAAGCACTTAAGTCATCTTTTTATTCTTTTACTACAAGAAAGACACAAACCCCCCCCAACCAACTCCAAACTCCTGTTTTTCTCTAATTGCAGCAGCAGCTTTCATTTTAATATTCCAACTGACTGAGGAAATTTAACATGGTGCTGAGTTGCTCTTATGGAAGAAAAGTGTCTGTGAGCCACTGTCCAGTGAGCCACTAGAAGGGGTATTTGGGGGATGTACACTTGGTACAGGCTTGCATTAAATTTGTAAAGCCTGTGCTAAGTTAGAAAGAAAAACCCCACTTAAGGTATAAATGTAATATAAGCCAAAATACTTACTAATTAAAAATTTTTGTTCATCCTTTTGCATTAAAATACTTCAGGCTTTTGGAGTGCAGAGAATACTTCATTCCACCTATCCACAACAATCACATGCTTCATGGCCAGAGAGGTAGTCACATTAAACAAAATAAAAATTCCTGTTGTGTAGCTTACAGTGTTCCTACCCATTATTGCAACTATCCAGTGGTCTTCATAAAAAAATGGATTTGGGCAGATTATAACCATTCTTCAAACATGTCTGAAATATCACTATTCACAAAACACTTGGCCTTTAATTGTTTGCAATGCCTGTCATGAAATGAACCTTCTAAAAATGAGTTTGGATTTCCCTTTTCGATGCAAGCAACATTTTTATGTTCTAAAAATAATAAAAAAAAAAAAGCTGCAGCTTTGTCAGAAGTGCTGTGTTCCACTTTATGAACCCTGAAGTAATGGCTCTGCACAAGTGTGTGCAGAAGTCTGTTAGTGACTGTGAAGACATTTGGTACCAATTGACTGGGAACTAAAGCATCATTTTCCCTCTCATACCAGCATAAAGATAATATTCTATTTGAACCTCTGATTTGATTGATACATCTCAGCAGCAGGACACTTAGACTTTTATGCCAGAAAATGAAAATGAAATATTTTATGTCACTGAGCACAACAGCCTGGTGTGCAGTAGTTAAAATCCAATGAAGTTCCAATCAGTCCTGTAGTTACTAAAATACCTAGAATGTTGCATTTTTGTTCTGAGAGGGCTTCCAGGAAAATGTCATAAAGTTAAAATGGTGACTAGTCAGTATTTGTTCTTTTAAAGCTCTAGAATTTCCCAGCCTGCAAAGCTGCTAAATATAGACAAGCAGTTGCATAAAATGCAGCTTGGAATACAGGATATCCAACTCACTCACTCTTCAGACTAAAAACTCTGTATTTTGCAAATATATTTGACCTACTGATATTCAGGCAGAAACATTTTGCCCCTTGCTCAATCAGGGCATCTAGTTTTAAAAAGTCTTTCCTAAAAATTCTATTAATCCATAAAATATTTAACTTGAATAAATCCTCTCAGTAATCTTGGGTAATCTTGGATTTTTTTTTAAAAAAAGAAAAAAAAAGTAAAGGTTGTTTCAACTTTTTATATGAGCTGCCTGTCTTGACAAGTTCTTAACTTCATTATATTGTGCCTCATTAGTACTTTAAAACCTGCTGAAGCTAAACTGCATCTTACTTGCCTATTAGTTCAACCTTAGGCCCATCAGTAGAGCATTACCCAATGTCTTGGGAACAATTAAGGCATGCCTTCCCTACCAAACAGTTTCTAAGTGGACAAAACATATTTAACTGTAGAGTTTGTGGCACACAGAATGGAAATGCAGTGAAAACTACTGGGAATATGCATTAATCCTAATGCTGAACAAGTTCCTAATAACTCACTTGAAACTCCTGGGGATATAGTATCAAGTATGTACTCTCTAAATGCTACTAATGAAACATTTACAGTCTACAATGATAAAAAGGAAATAGAGGAGTCTGTGGCCAGTTAAAGGGCTTCTTGAACAACACCCAGAATGCAAATGTAAGATGTATGTGATTATTGATCTTTTCAGCAAAAAGACTTTATGAATAATATTCATACCATACCATTAGAAGCTAAAGTAGCCTGGGAATGAAGCATCAGCAGGAGAGCAATTGATGGATTTAGACAGGTCAGACAATGTCATTCTAAAAGCAGCTAATCAATATGGACAAATGTGTCAGAAAGGTGATTTGAAAAATGACTTTATAATAAGGGAAGGAAAAAAAGCCAGGTTCCTTAGGTCCCAATTTTTCCTCCCTCAGAATTGCATATTATTGAAACAAGGTTGTTAACTGTTTCACATTTCCACAAGCAGCAGAAAGAAATGAAACTAAAAACCCACAAGGACAAAGCTACAGCTTCACCCACTGACAAGGAGTAAATAGGCTGACACCCGAGGGATTTTGCCCAGTGTAGCTACTGGGGAGTCCCTGCTGCCCAATTTCACAGCTGGGCCATGCACAATCCCACCTCATTTTGAATCCTCTTTGATTGGGTAAACTGAGCACCAGGATCTGTGTAGCATTTTTGTGGAAAACAGCTGTTCCAGCACTCCTAAGGAGGCAGAACCTTTCTGAGCTGGATTCTTTTTGGTCTGATGGCTTTGTCTTGTTGGCTTGGGTAGCTTTGTTCTTGTTCAAGTGGTGGAAAGTGGTCAGAGAGATGTCACTCATTTTCCAGTTGGACCTGAGGAGTTGACTGCCATCCACTGGATGTTGTGAAGCTTTTGTCTGCCAGATTAAAAAAGTGCACATCCCATTGAAGTGTGATGATGTTGCTCCTGTGGTTCACCATGGCTTGTCAGCATGTGCTTATCAGGGCTTGTTTAATTCTAGACTCCCTTGGCTAAACTTCTACTGGCATCTGTTCTCTCCTAACAACAAACAACATTTGTGGTTAATGCAGAGGGCTCCAGGTTAATATTAAGTAACTGTTTCTTCTTTTGACACAAACTTCCTGAGTGACCTATTGGACACATAACCAAACCTGTCCTTTGCTGCAATTTCCCCACCAGTAAAATCAGCTGAATTGTACTTCAGCACTTGAGAAGTTCATACTTACGAAATCCCCTGAGATATTTCAATGGAAGGAATAAAATAAAAGGTTTATAAGTGCTTAGAGGATTGTTATTATTTCTGCTTTTATCAAAAGTATGGCTGCCTTCAATTTATTCGAATCTCAAAATGTAGGAAAAAATAGATCATTGAAAAGCAATGGATGTGAAAGTTTGGAAGCACTTTCTTGTTCCTTTTATTCTCTGCTGTCTCAGAAAGCACTGTTAACTGCATCAGGCCCTCTGAAATTCTTCTTTATCATCTTTCCCTGTGTTACTCCCCTCTCTTTGATCCGGTATTTAAATGTGTCAGCTGAGAGATGATGTTTTCTTCCCCAGAATGGCTTTTCTTTTTGAGGCCCATCTGTGACATGTCTGCTGAGCAGGAATTTTGGTTTCAACATCCTGAAAGTATTGTTCCACATCTGAGCTGACTCTCACCGTGTCCCTGAAAGAGGAAATACTAACTTGGGTGTCATCAGTAACTTCTTGACAGAGTTTTTTATTACCCTTTGAAAACATTCTCACGTCAGGACAGTGGATGAATGTGATCAGGATGAATGTGGTCCCTTCCATGCCTGCAGAAAGGAGGGCTCTTGGGAAAGGTTGTCCATTGCCACCCTCTGGGCCTTCCAGGGAGGAATGAATGGAGCCATTGTAGCACGGGACCATCTGGAAGCAATCGCAGGCAGGGGAAATAATGAGGAACAATGCAGTCAGATGCGGTGTGCTCTGGCTTGTGTAGGTACCAGGTCAAGAGATAGCAAATACATTGCAGCGTAAAAAATAGCGCAGGGCTGAGAAGTCCAGCTGGGGATTATTGACTAACCAGGACTTTTGTAGAGTGCGCTGATGAGGAAAAGGATTTTGAAGGTTGCAGTGGGGCAGTAAATAAAACTCAGTCAAGACCTAATGTGTGTGGATGCTGGTGCCATTGGACTTAAAGGAGTGGAGATTTGCTCAAAGCTTTCTTTTTCTTTTTGCTGCTAGTTACCTGTTCACTCAGTTCCAAGTCTTGGTTTAAGGACTGAAAAGATTCACCTGTGGTGAGGTGCAGCTTATGCATGGCTTTGATTTTACCCTGGAGAACAGACCTTCAGCCTGGATCTGGGCTGGAGCTAAACCTCGGGGACAGTCCCACAGTTCATAACTGAAACCTGATCCTTCCCGTCCTCTTCTCTTCTCCTTCCTCCTGATGACAGAGTTCAAGAGGTTTGGCATCAAGGTTCCCATTTCTCCTGTTACTGTTGGTAATTATTTAAATAACACAAAATCCCCCGAATGTGAATTATGAGATTGTCAGTTGTTGGTTGCATTAGGTCTGTGATCAAGTTCAGAGGAAAAGCCTTTAGGAATATCAGTTTTTCCTTCCCTCTGTAGTCCTGCCTCTTTGGCATGGGTGCTCGCAGCAATTCCCACTAGGAGCAGTAGGTATTGAGTGGGGTTTTTTCCGTCCCTTAATGCCAATTCAGCAGCACAAGGTCAGTGCTGCTTTCCCTCTGGTTTTCCCACCTCAGGAGAATCACATTACTGAACACCAGTCCCCAGTGTTTAGAGCTACCAAGTCCCCAGTCCTGAAGCTCATCTTTGCTACTGAGAACAAAACCATATTCTCCCCATAACCCACTGACCTCCTGTCACCACCATCTGCAAAACCAGACCTGGAGTCTGTCTACAAATCATAGTGGTATTCCCAGGAACACTGTGTTGTAAAACAACAGTTTGTCTTGAATGCATTTGGATTTTCAAACCAGTTTTATCTTGAAAGCAATCCTGTAAGCCTTATCAAGCAAAGCCCTGGTTCCACTATAGCCGTTTGCTGAATTAAACAGCGCTAAACATTTAACATTCTAAATGAATTAGGCTGGGAGATGTGAAGAAAGCTGAGCTTTAAGATGAAATGTAGGACAAACTCAAAAGGATGTTTTGCCTGTTTCATTCAGCATTAGTATCTTGCCTATAGGCCTTCCTTTGAAATAATCTGTGAACATGGCTCCCATATAATTAGCTGAGCTGTAAGTTAGGTGTTTAAAAATATTTTTTCAGGTGCTTTTTTGTATTCATGATAGCTTCTCAACACCAAAAATCAATCTCAATCAAAGCTGCTACTGAGTTTATCATAAATTATCATGAAAAGGTTTTCTACTGAGTAGATGGTTAATTACTATCTAATTTGAATAATTTTGCATATTAATGAGACATGAATGAAAATCATTTTTAGATTTTTAACTTCAGCTGAGAAACCCATGGAGATAATGGCCCCCTTTTAAGATGCATGTGATCCTCTTACTAAAGGAGACTGAGAATTTTTTTCATTTGCCAACTTGTTTTAAATTGATTAATGGATTAGTGTTTTTGTCATTAATAAACTATATCCAAATGAAAGACAAGTTCATTATTTGACTGTGTGGCCTTATATCTGCTGCCAGGAGGAAAAAAAGTGACTGACTGAAAACAGATTAAGGCTTTGCTTAGCAAGGATGTAGCCTCACACAATCCTTTGTAAATGCCAGAAGGCCAGAAAACAGTGGAGTTATGCAGAGCCAGTTGGAGGTAGGTAGCAATTCCTGTGCTTTGCTATTTAAAACATGGAAAGGTATTCCAAACAAAGCCCCCTTTCTTCTCCTCAGCCCCTACACCTGACTGTGAATGGGTGAGAGCCCCGCCTGTGGAAAATGAGGGTGAAGCCTCAGCTTTTGTACTCCCAGTGGGCTCCTGTGAAAGTGGGAGGGACCAGAGGAGCCTTGCTGGAAGCTCATCCTGCACTCCTCTGCCTTCAGGCTTCCTTGCACACCAGTGCAAGCCAAATTTAGCCAAGTAACAGCTGCCTTGTTGCCTCACTGAATCAAAGCAGTTCAGCATCTGCAGGGAGAGAAGTGAGACTCAGGATATAAATTCACACACCAATGGAAGCATAAGGCCATTGGAAGGGGAGCTGTAAATGACAACACATCTGGCCAACCTCTTGTATTTCCCGTTGTCCTGTACTGCACCAAGGCCCTTAGGAAGATGACAGCCTCTTTGCAGAGTACCTGGAACAACGTAGCCCCGATCCACAGTTGTGTGGTTCTCTGCATGCTGCAGCTGTACAAATAGTAAATAGGGATAAAATACACACACCGCTGTATGAAATCACACGCTTGTTCAGGGATGTCTAGTTAATATTGCATCTATTAGGATTTGGGTTTCTGGGATTCTTCCCTGCTGATTTTCAACCACGCAGTGTTTATAATATGAGCAAAAGGAACTTGCAATGGAATTGAAGGGTTGTACATTAAAAACGAGTATACAGTGCGCTCGTAGAATAAATAATTCATTGCCAGAAGATATCCGTGAAGTCTAAGGACTGGCATTTATATAAATATAACAAGACTATCCAGATTTCTAATGGCAAATATTTAAAGACAGGAGGAAAAAATTTTGTAGGGAAATAAACCATCCTGCTTCAAAGCATATGCCAGACATTACCTAACGTGGGCTGGAGAGAAACTGTGCATGCTCACCCTGGGAGGGGTCTGACTGCTGCTCTGCCTGCAGCAATTGGTGATAACCTTGATCAGCAACAGATTAGGAAATACTAAATACACCAGAACCCTTGGTCTGCCCAGCCCTACATACATATTTTTTCATTTTTCTTCACTTTGGTAAATGGAAAGGAAAAAATTACAGAATCATAGAATGAATTAGGTTGGAAAAGACCTCTGAGATCACCAAGTCCAACCTTTGACTGATCACCACCTTGTCAACTAGACCATGTTCCATTGTTTCTTGACCACAAGAATTTTATGCATGTATTTCTATGCATTATATAAAAAATCCTGGGTCTTTGTAGGCTGTGATCCTTGCTTGTGATTGCAAGGCAAGTGGTGCCATGTTTGAGGGGAATCTGAACTTTTCTGAGAAGAAGTTTGTTAAAATACAAAGTTGTGATTGCTGAATTTGCACGAAATAAAAGGTTGAAGTTCTCAAAGTGGAGCAGGGTATTTAGCACACATTTTTCTTTCAGGATAATGATAAACATACAGCTAAGTCTGTGGAAGGTAGAGATTAATGTGAAATGTAACGAAAACTGTAGGGAGGTTATAGATAATTTTGGAGTCAGTGCTGACCCTTTCAGTTATCCTCTCCTTAACATCAACTGTTTTTTGAAGAACTTTAATTGTTGCTTCTAACATCTAAAATGTTTTGGGAATTGGCATTTTTCTGTGTCGGCAAAGGCTTCCTGACTTCCATTCCACTCCATTGTGTCTTCCTTCCTTTTACTTTGGGAAGAACTACCTTGTGCAAGGCTCAACCAGCATTTGGTTGGGTTTGTCTAGGAAGAACCCTAAGGATGTTTTGGACCACAGGCTGTACCACAAATAAAGTGGCACATATGTGTGTCAGAACACTGGAAAAGTCATGATGGGAACTGTGTATTGGAAGCAGCTGCTTCATTGACAAAATTTCTTTAGTATGACAGTGTTTTCTCAGGACTTGGAATGAGATACCTGTAGAATACAGATGTTGAAATGACCAGTGTGAGAATTCAGTAATGATCTCTGTGCTTCTCTTGCTCACCAGCAGGGAATGGTGAAGTCCACCCAACCAAAATGCTTTTTTTTGTTCAGAACATCATTGCGATCTGTGCTAGTGCTGATAAAAGAGAGCTTAACAGTTGTAACTCTAAGAATGTGTGAAAACTCCTACAGTTTATCAGTATAAAGTGAACAAGCATGTGACTGGCATTATTTTCTGGCATTAAGCCATATATTACAGATACTTATATTAATATATCTCTCAAAAAAACAGTTTTCATTCAATACTTTGATTTTAATATTCTGATTTTAAAAGAGATTCTGCCTATATTCTGGCTGCCTGTTTGAGTCAGTAATTTTATCCCTAGGATGTCAACAAAAATAGCCTCTATTTGCAGACGATCTGTAGGTGCGTTTTGCAAATCGTACTGATGGATTGGGTCCATAGGTCATAAGAAATAATGAAGCCGTGAGGTCATGGGATGTGTTGGCACCTTGAAGTCACCATGCACAGGTCCCCAGGACCTGCCACTGGTACTGAAGTATCTCCTGAACAATTATTTTCAGGTTTTCTGGCTTCTTACATTGTAGAGGAGGCTCTACAGGTCTTACATTTTCTGGTGAGTAAAGTATTTGCCATCAGCAGAAGGTCAGACTGACTGCATGAGATTGTGTGAATATTTTTGCAGCTTTCATTAGCAAAATTATTTTAATTAGTGAAGACCAAAGTAATTGAAGGAGAAGGTCATTTTATTTGTTTGGGATCAATGCCTCCATCACCAGCCTGGTAGAATAGATTTTTCCAGTTGTGAGGACTAATTCTAAACTGGTGCAAATGAAGAATAACTCCACTGAGTTATAGAGCCCTTCCACTCTAACACTTGAGTCCTAAACCCTGCTTTAATGGTGAGGAGTGAAGCTGGGTGCCTGTTTATAGCTGATCCTTTCCACAAGCACTTTGTCTCTCAAACAGTCTTTGGACTAATTTAGACTTACAGGATCACCTGCAAAAGTATAGTAGACTTTTAAGTACATAATGTTGAGAGCTGTCTGTCCATTATATCCAAGTTATTACATGAATGCAGGAAGGCACTGACCTTATTCCAGGTGTAACTGCCCACCCTGTGGTCGCAAGCTGGCAAATCATCCTAACAAGTTGTAGTAAGGGAGAAGGGTATTGCAGGTTCCTTCATGCTGCACCTGAAAGTAAATGTTTGCTCATATATTTTTCAAATATCTAGTTATTTTTCCAGGAAGACCGCACATAGGTAGAATGAGAAGAATAAAGGCAGCCAAAAGTTAAGACCTCTGTTGGCATTACATTTTCTTGAATTTTGTGATGTTTTTGCCTATGTACATAGTTCCATGCACAAATTTCCAGCACACCTTTTTCTGAACTTCTCTTTTGAATGGCACAGCTCTAACTTCAGAATGAGCCAGAGGAAAGGTGATATTCCTAGAAGTCAGTGAAAATTTTAAGATCCAAATGCTTCAAACACCATTCCAAATGATCAAGGGCAGGGACCACTCATGAAAATAAGCATGTGCCAAGAAGCAGGCATTTAAAATAAAAACACCACCAATAATTGCTGGGCTTGTTCTGTATCATATGAATTCACAGAGTAGTGACCAAACTGTGGCACAGCTCCACTGTCACTTATATTGAGTGTAAATTTATAGCAGTTGCAGTGAAGTCAATAGCATTTCTTTGGACTTACAGAGGTTACTGAATGTCAAATTCTGCTTTCAGGCTGAGAACAAAATAATTTTAAAGATATACCAAGAGCATGATCCTAATTTGGTTCAGCAGCCTTTGGCCTCTGAATCACACAGAAACCCAGGAAATTACAGAAGCTTCATGTTTGTGGTCCTTTTAAAGACTGGATGGTTTTTTAGAGGCCATGTGAGGAGGCAGAATCTGTACCAGTTAGGCACTGGCCTGGTTTTGAAGGCCTGGTGGATTTGCATGCCCTCATCTGGAACGAGGAGCAGTCCCTTGCTCGCCTGGAACTGGGTGATCTTCATTTCCTTGAGTAGAACTGCCTTCCTCAGGGCAGGCAAAGCCCTCCCTCCGCTCCCCTCTGTGCCCTCAAGTGCACAGGCTTGACATACTTTAAAATGATAAAAACTTCCTGAACTCCAAACACGACTCAGCCCAGGGCAAGCTGTTGAGAAGCCATGGAGATGTTCCGCCTCATTTCAACAATTAGTGGATTATCCTTATGCCATTTGATTATCTTTGTTATAGCCTTGTGCACGTTACTGAAGCCTAATTCCCGCTGATTTCAAGGAGTAAGAAGTGCTTTTTGTTTTAATGATAACTCTGGAATCTGGAATTAACTATGCCAAATGAGGTTGCATATGGAGGCCCAAGTTAATTTCTGTTTAATAGAAATAAATACAGGTGACTCTCCCTCAGGAAAACAGGGTCTGCAAGGTCATTTGGCTTGCTGAGCCGTGTGGATGTTTTTGTGCCAAGCCTAAATGGTGGGCACAATTAGAGAAGTTTCAGAAGGGCATTTGGAATTTTTATCTGTGCAGATCAGATACCCTAAACCAAAATGTCTTGAGAAATGAGAGTCATATAAAGGAATGGAGAGTGTGGGATGATGTCCTTGTGCCTCCTCAAGCTGAAGTGAAATATCATAGCTGTGCTCTTATGGCCAAAAACAGGCTGCTGTTTAAACCATACACGTGTAGGAGTGTGTTTTGGGATGAGCCTGCTGAGTGGTCCCTCAGATGCCCCTACAGCTTTGACATTCCCTGTAGCACATCCCCTGCAGGCACATGTGCCCCTCCAGCTGTTCCCTCTGCAGCAATGTCAAGCAGGGAAGACCCCGCCCGCTGTCCCCTGCTGCAAGGACAGACAGGAGTGGACACTGCCGGAGGTCCTTAGCTGGTCTATCCTGCAGGAGGCAAGTGGATACCAGCAACAAGGTCCCTGTGGCAACTTCCACATGAGAGCATTCCTTGGACAGCTGTGGCAAACCAATGTACCCCCCGCTATGTCCTGTACATGCACAAAGAATGTGGGTGTGTTTTAACACTTGCTTACAGAACGGATCCCAGAGCTGGAGCTGCAAAGCTTTGGGCTTTCAGCCCCAGCCTAATCCAGGAAGTCGCAGTTAAAAGAGCAGCCATTACTAAAGGGAGGCAGGATAGTCACCGTGCTCCTGAAATAAGGCTGCTTTTTGTGGAACTGCAGTGACCAATAACATGACTTTGGTGGATGAATTATGTCTTGACACTGGTCCAGGTAAAGCAGCGCAGATGACAGATAGTTTGGCAGAAGGGGTACAGTTAGCATATGAAAGGATATCTATAACATATGGGCATCAGTATATATTTGTGGATTAATATATAGCTATTCTCCTGAAAAATAGGTTTTAAAATTGTCCTTTCTGCTTAAAATGTCAATGAAGATTTAATTATAAACCCAAACATACCTAATACATATGTAAGAGAGATCCTGGGAAAAAAATGTTAGAGGACACAGAAAGAAATTAAAGCCAAAACTTGTCAGTGTAATCATTAACTACAATGGATCAGTGCCAGCTTACACCACCTGAGAATCTGGCCAATAGTATCTATTTAGCACACACTGTCCTACATCTCTTGTGATATTTATTTTTAGTCATTAGGATACCTCTGGCAAAATAAGCTCCTGCTTTATTCCAGGGGCAAGTCTTAAATGAACTTTAATGCTTGATGTTTTCTCAGTTTTCTTCTATTTGTGTATGTAGAATAATCCAGCTATACACAGTACTCTTGAAACTCTGTATTTTCATGGGTTATAGATTTTCTTATATATTTATAGTCTAATTATATAACTAGTTTTGTAAACTTGTACTTCTTAGGTAAGATATTCCAGAAATCAAAATAGTCAACATTAAACACCACAAGTACAGCTGCAGTTTTAAATATTTTATAATCCAATCAAATTGTTTGAGTAGTAATGCATTTAAATGTTGTTATGGAATCCCCTCTAGACTTTTTAAAATGGTTACTCTGTTCTTGGCTTTGCTATTTATGAAATTCATATGGGATGACATTTTTAATAATAGAGCATTTGACTTACAGAGTAGCAATTCCTGGAGTGTCTCAGTATAATCTATAATTTTCTGACTGAACTTTCAGAGGGACACAAACACATATCACACTTTTATTAATGAACATATACATCTGTTGATGTTGCCATAATTGAAATGACCTTAAGTGAGAAGACCTACATAAGTCATTTAGCATTTTTTATGATGCTCGGGTGAAGATGCTGTACAGATGCAGCTTTGGGATGCTAAAGCAGGAGTACAAAAGCTGTGCTAAAATGATGAGGGGAGGTTTAATTTGGTAAAAGGCACAAAGCAAAGCACAGCCCACGTATAATTAGGCAATATCCAGTACTATGGAGTTGGACAGAAGAAAGCTATCAGGGAGTCTAAATTACCTCTCCTCCCTAGAGAGGATGGCACTGTCAGGTCAGGGCTATGCTAAATGCTGGGTAACAGGAGGGTATTTGCAGTTGCTTTTGCTATACAGAGGTTGTGGATAAACTGAGGACATCATTTTTGAGAGGCAAAAGTTCTTTGACCTCCTTGAGCACAAGTGTGTGTCAGAGGGGCATTTATAAAGCAACAGCCAGGGCTTTGTGAAGGGAAAAACAACCAAACAAAATGGCAAGCACCCGTTCCTTTGCAGTTTATCTTAGGCTCTCTTCCACTCAAAGGCATAGGCCAAACAGAAGCCAAACAATTGTGTGAAACTGGGGCAAAAAGTTGTGAAAAGACTGGTGGGAATCAGGACTCCTCTGGGCCCCCACCAGCAGTGCCCAGTTCCCCAGGCACCCTGTGCTGGTGACAGCAGTGAAGGAAGGGTCCAGGCTGGGAGCCTTCAGTCTCCCCTGCTCTGTGCCCGTGGAACCTGTGGTTTCAGGCAGAGGTGCTGATGGCAGCTCCCCTTCCCTAGAGGTTGTGATTTCTCCTTGCTGTGCTCTACAAGCTGTGCTGTGCCAGTGCCCACCAGGGCTGCAGTGATCCCAGGCCAGCCCCATGGCAAGGGAAGTGGGATCCAGGGCATTCACACAAACCTCCAGGAGGAACATCCTGAGATCCAATGAAATCTAGATGGAGTTCCCAGGGCTTTGTTTCTGCCCTTTCTCGATAATTCTTCGTCTACTTAAGTGCATGGAATAATTTTCTAATGATTGTGGTCAAAGCAGATGCTTACGTGGTGAAAATCAGCATATGTAGCTCCATGGGCTTCAGAAGCACAAGCTAAGATAGTGCTGCTGATGGTTTTAATTTGCTCAGTACTGTGGGAGACTTTGACTTGGAGTTTAGACCAGAAGAACTTTCAAGAAAGAGCCTACAGGTGAAGGGATCCTGCTCCCCTCTGAGTTGTAATTCTTGCTACATGAAAGCTCTGGAGCTACTCCAGGTTAACTTGACTGAAAATAAGCCCGAAATCAGGCCCTGTGGTGCCTGAGTTACCTCAGACGTTATTAATTTGAAGAGAGAAAATGAATTCTTGTTAAGGGGAAATAAGCAGTCTTTATTAATAATAATTAGAGAGGGAAGACATTAGTTTTGATATATTGGCTTAATTTCATAAGTAGATCAGTAAAAACTGAATTAATAATTTTACAAACTAGTAAACATTTTCTGTAGTTTAATATTAATTGTGTTGAAATGTTTCCTTAAAACTGTGGCTGCTCCCACTGCAGCAGCTACCCTGCAGTTGAACACCTCTGCTCAGTGTCAGGCCCAGGCTGTGTGTGCCCACCTGGGTCCCTCTCCTGTCATTAAACTCCATCTCTGAAGCACCAATGGAATTGTTTATTCATGGCTAAAAGGGAGTGGTCACACCATCACTTCCATCCCTTCCAGAAGGATCTCACCCCTGCCCTGCCTTCCCATCTAATTACCCTAATCTTGCTTTGGAGTTTTGGTGGCATCACAGCACAGGGGAAGGAATGGCTGCCATCCAAAGGATTGTTTGACACAAGATAAGTGGAAAAAACACCAGTATCAAATTTCACCAGAAGCCATCCACTAATGTCCCAGGATTATTGTGTTCTTCAGAGTCAGAAGGATTGTATGTAATTTTACATGTAATGTTCTTTGAACATATGGTTCATAACATAAAAATCCCTTCATTTTAATTGACACAATAGGCTGGAATGGCTTTTTTTCCCTTGCCAAAGTACTTGTTATGGTCTGTATCACCTATAATGTGCATTCTGGAAAGCTCCTAACTAGGTATTTGGATGCTGGAATGCAAAAGATTGCTATTTATGAGACCATGAGACCACCTAGTGGGTCAATGATTTGCATTTTAAAAGTTCATTAATATGTACTAAGATCATAATAATGCCAGTGTTTCATCAGACCAACCTTCATCACATTCTAGTAATAAATGTCTTTTAAAAATATCTTTTAACATAAAACAGAGGAGCATACAAATGTCTATTTTGTGACCCTCAAGTTGCTCTAATTGAAAGTTTAAAGGGCAAAGCATTTTTCTCCCAACAGTGGATAAAATGATCTTTTCCTTCAGTTGTTTTTAAGAATCCACTAGAGGCTTGAAAGTGAAATCTATTTTTTTTTATCTATTCCCTTTTTCTTCCTTCATGGACATATATTGCTTTGCCATTGTAAGGCTGCTTATGAGCGCTTGTCTGCCTAGCATTGATTTTTTTTTTTGTTTAGAAATAGCACTACTGTGTATTTGTTTAGGAGAAAATGCACATGTATAGAATTATGTGGGTTTTCACACTTATCACAGAGAAATATAAACTTCCTTCTGACAGCTATGTAGCAGCCCTTGTGCTCTGTACCCCATCCAGATTTCACATTGAACAGTTTTATGTCTCTGTCCCTGTCTTCAGTTGAAGTAGCCTTTATTAAGCATAATCAGGAACACCTTTTCCTCTCAGCCCTGTGTTCATTCTGATCCATATTCTTTTATTTTTTGCAGATAAAATTCAGAATAATAATAATAATAATATTTCATCTGACAGAAGTATTATGTTTTGATTTTTTTGTGTGTCTGTTTCAGAACCACAGCATGGAGGAATTTACTTTAGACTCCCTTTCATTAAAGTTTAATCACAAAGGCATATACAGAGTTAGGTGAATGCCTGCATGACTTGTCTGAAATATAGGTTAATTAAGCAAGCTAAATATACTTTACAGAACAGAACAATAGAGCAAACCGTTCTGCAATTGAATTCAGAAGACTCTGAGACAAAAGTGATCATCCTAGCATTTGGAGCGAGTTTCCCCAGCCTGCTCGAACTTTATACAACAGCATAGACTAGTGGCAGGAGGAAAGATTGTAACCAGGGCGCCCTTAGAGAGTGGCTGTGGGGCTGGGACCCCTCAGACCTGAGCTCCAGCCACAGCCCGGTAACCTGGAACCCTTGAACAGCTCCCTTAGGGCTTTATAAAATCCCACTCTAAGTGGTAACTACCTCCATTATCTAACGCGACTGCCTGTTAACTAGGTTAAAAAAAGAGATCTCAGCTAGTGAATAATTAATGTGGCAGCACTTAGAGAAACTCAAAAAGCAGGTAGTGGCACTTCCTCCCTTTTGTTTCATCATGGAGCAGTTATCTTTAACATAGTCTTTCTCTTTTTTTTTACAATTTGGTGTTTTCCTGACTATATTGGTGTAGCTGTCCCTTTCTGGGATGTGAGATGTGAGGTGGGGAGCTGAGAGTAAACATCTTATTCCTTAGTTCCATTGAATTTCATTTACCTCCACTTATTTTCATTTCTTGGTGGGTTCACTTTGTCAGTGCCTCCAAACCCCCGGGATAAGCAGATGAACAGAGAGGGCATTTGCCTGGTGTGAATGGGGCTGGCTGCCTCTCCTCCAACTCAGAAGGATCATGCTATTTACCTGTATTTAATTCAGCAGATTTTCTTTTAAATATCTGCCTAGGAAGAAACTCTGCAGGCCACTAAAGGAACAAAACCCCCTCTGATTTCAAGAGGGGGCTAGCTTAGTGCCTGAATGCAGCATTTGGCCACAGAAGCTGTAGCAAAAGCTTTGTTATCCCTAGTGCAGTGGAGATCCCAGTCAGATTCCCCCTGGAAATAAAGCAAGACCACACATAGGAGCCAGTCTCCTTAGCACCCTGTTTTGCAAAAGTCGACATTCTGGACTTTGGCATTCTGCTTCCCATTCCTGTCTACCCTGTACAGTCATTCACACTTCCACAGAGTGGATGTAAAACGTGAAGGAAAACTGACAGTCATTTTCCACACCTTTTCTGCTGTTACTGATGACTAAATGAGGTGCAAAACAATGAAAAACCTGCGTGTCAGAAAAGACCAACTTGTCAGATCAAATCACCCTAGGACAGATTCTGCATAAATCTGCTGGACTTTCCTCCTGCTCATTAGCTAAACCAGTTTCACACACAGGCCTGATGTTGTTACCTGATGCACCTCTGGACTTCAGAAGAATTAATTCATTCTGGCCATTAGTGACATGTGTCTTGTCCTTAGTTGGGCCTGCGGTGGAGTGATGTCCCTCCCATGCAGGGAGCTGTGGGGACATTGCATGTGTGACATAGGGCACAGCTGAGCTCTGCTGGCCCTGGGAATGGGCAGTCATGTTTCTGGAATTGGGAGTGGATGGGTGGTACAGATAAATGTATTTACAGCTCTAAATGGTCTCCAGGTTTAACAACTTGGGCTCTGGCTGGTGCAGTTCAGCAAGAGTTTGATTGGTTTCATTTTGGTTGTTTTTTTCCCTGCTAATAGGAGTAGAATCTGAGTGCTTTAATTCAAGGGACTGTAACTGATTAGTGATAAATTAGGATCAACTGACAGAACTTCTGGTTTTACAGATTTGCTCTGAATTAAATGGTGGTGAATCTGGCCCAGAAGGTAGGCGGTTGGTCCTGCTAAGGTGTTGGTCTCAGCCTTTCTAAGCAGTGAGGTCAAGACATTAAATGTTGGTCTCTGTGAGACAAGGCTGTGCTGAAACAGGCAGTGGTGTCTGCAGTCAGACGGGGGGAAGGCTATATTTGCAAAGAAAACAAGCGGGGAGCCTCTAAAATCTGGGTCCCCCAGCAGGTCTGCAGGGGGTTTATGGAATCCTACAGCTGAGCTGGTGACTTTATTCTGGGAGTGGCCAAGCAATGCCACTCTGCAAACGGAGCACTTAAAGCCCTGTGAGGCTGAAAGCTCCACGGCCCACAAAGCCCAGATTCCAGAGAAAAGGAGATGTCTGGAGTGGCTCTCAGGTGGCTCATGATAAGGATTCTCCGTACAGTAGGCAGGACATACCCATTAGTTGATATCTGCCCGGCTTCTCTGCCAGTGCAGGGGAGTAGCATTGGCCAAAATACCTCTTTCAAACAGTCTAAAAGCTGCATGTGACAAAAAGAGGCCATCTCTGCTCCCTCCTCACTATTTAGAGTATCACAAGAAGTTTGAGAGAAATCTTTTTTCTTAATTTGCTTTTTTATCCACTCTGATGCTTTGGGATATGGTCTGTAAATATTTGCAGAACATAAGTTTATGGTAAAGAATTTATTCAAAGTAAGTAAGAGTTCTATACTTACGTGATCAAATACTTTTACGTGAGCATACTATTCTTTGCTCCAAAAAGCTGATCAGAATTTGAAAGATAACTCATAGAAAAAAATGTAGAACCTTCTGAATTGCAAAGAGAGAAAGAGGGTGAAGAAAATTGAGGGCAGAAGGACCACACAGCCAGGCATTCTGCCATTTGCTATTGCCAGAACTGGCCTGTGACTTTGGATTATATGAGATACTTGAATGGAGGACAAAAAATTGTGTTTGACTATTTAAGGATGACATTAAAGTGAGATTTGCAGCAATCCTTTTGATTAAGCTAACATTTTCCCTCCTAGTGTCAGGAACCTTGTCAAACTTCAGCTGCCTGTGCTGAGCACTGCTGGCTGTGCCACGGCACAGCTGCGTAACCTTGGACATGACTGCTGTGAAAGGAGCCACGTGAAAAGCGCTGTGGGGGCTGCCTGCTCTGGGCTCAGGAGCTGCTTTAAGCTCAGGCCTTGCAGGTGAGCCTGTGTGTGGCTGATCCTGGTCTGGCCCCCTGACCTGCTGGCTTCACTTCTGGATGCACCTGAGTGTTTCTCTAGGCGTTTGTCTCAATCACTGAGCTGGTCACTGTCACAGGCCCTTTTTTGGGTGCTGAGATGCTGTGCCTTTGAGGAGCAACCCGCCCTTGCTTCTCCCTGGCACTCAGATCCTTTGGTGCTGGGAATCCTTACCTGTGCTAACAGCTCTTTTACTGTCACCTGCTGCAGGGACAGGGCTTTGGAATTACTAATAAGTTCCTAAGAAATTCCTTACTGAGACAGAGCAGTGGCCCCTCCATACCCTGTGCCTGCAGTGCTGAGAGCAGCAGGGACCAGTGCGTCTGTTGCACAAAAAGCATTGAACCTGCCTCCATCAAGTCTATGGGATGCAGACTCCTAGAAGGTGTCCTCAGGTAGGCAGTTTGAGGATAAGAGTCTACTCTTCTAAACTGAGGAGTACTGTGATCATGCCTAGAAATAAAGAAGCAGCCAGAGTTAAAAAAAAAAGCATGTAAAAATGTAGAAAGCAGAAGTAAGATAAGGACTGCAGGGTTCATGAAAGGGATATAGGAGAAAAAACTGTTGTATTTTCTGCCCTTATATCTTTATTTCTGCTTCTTATCACTCCTAGTTTTGCACATTCTTTTTTCTTGCCCCTTCTATATCCTTCTCTTCTCTTGCTCCTTCCCTGGCATGATGTGATACTGTAGCTTAAAATCTTGGCACTCTTTTGAACTGCCAAGTTTAAAATTCTTTGAGTGGCTTTGAGTGGTAATAGCTGAAATATTTCATTTTAGTGAGAGGTTAAAGCTAGGTCACCAGTTCCCAAGTACATTTTGAGAGAAAATTAAAAATACTCAGATTTGCTTATTTCTTAGTTCACCAACTTGAGCAAACATGCAGAGTCAGTCTTTGGTGCGCCTCTCAGAAGTGAAGAGCAGAAAGAAGGCAAGATGCCTGTTTGCAACCCTAAATTTCCAGGACAGGGAGACTTGTGTGGGACTTCTGTACTTGGCCATGGATTGCCTTTTTCCTTATCCCAGTGCTGGCAAACAAGGTCATTTTTGTGTGTGCGTTTGGTTGTGAGGGTTGCCCAGTGAATTCTGAACAGAGGAAGCACTGTAGTTTTGGGGTTTTCCCCTTCCTTTGATTGGCTGTGTGTTCCTTACAGGGTCTGGGAGGTGAAATCACCTAGACATGAATTCTTTCATGAGTCAGAAAAAATCATGATGATGTCATTTTGTTCAGGACCAAGGGTTCGTCCACAGTCTCTTATGGAATATGAGCCTTCCTCCTCTTTTGGGAAATTTGGGAACAGTCTTCTTATTTTAGAAAATTTTTCCATAGTATGATGGAAGAGAATGATCATACCGGTCTCCTAGTCACTAGGTTGTGTCAATTCAGTTTAGCAGAAATTTCAGGGTGGGGTTTTTTGCTTTCTTTACTTATTTCCTTTACTTTCCTTTACTTGCTTTACTTATTTACCCACCCATGTCTTTAAGTCAATTCATTTTCTCACTATTCAGATGTCAGCCGGGGAGTCACAAATCAATACGTGACCACGTAATTTTTTTGGTGTAGGAAATGAGGCATGTTTAGGGGGTTACAGGAAAAGAATGACAGAAAAGGGCACATTTTAAAGTGGAGTTAACGCTCTGGAACTGGACAGATTGACATCAATCAATAGAGCACAAGGAGCTGCTCAACGGCTGTTGCTTAAGCCTCTTCTAGAATGACCATTTACAAGGGAAGGTCATTCAGTTTTTGTGCTGTTGTGTGTCCCAATCCTGCCTCATGATACATGCAAACACTTCCCTAAGCAACTTCTCTGGTTCTCAAATTAACTATTAATGAAATGGCTATTGGATTACATTGGTATTTATTACCGCTGTGCTTCCCAGTTACTAGAATCTTGGAAATGATCCTTTCCATACTATCATCCAAGTCATTACTGTGAATAATTAGAAAGCTGGGCTGTACCCTACTGGTAACCTCTTTCCACCTTGAAATAATCCCATTTACTTCCACTGTTTGTTTCTTGCCTTTCAGCCAATTTTCAGTCGGTGTAGGCTGCCAGTTTTCTTCCTATTGTGTGAGTCTGCACCTTAGGCGCTAGTCTCCCATATGGAAATGTTTTCAGAAAATAGGAACTAAATTTCTTGTAGCCAGTCTCCCTTTAATCATTCTCTGTTACACTCTCATGCTTATATATTCAACATTCCTTTCCTTTCCCTTGTTGGAAACATTTGCCAAACTGTTTCATTGCTGGGTCCCTTTTTGGAGGGCTTGAATTGTCTCTCCGTCTTTACCTTCCCATCTCGCTTCCAAATCCCATCCCTGGATAGGGATTCTAAGTCCTTTCTGAAATTGTCCATGGGCAGGGAACCTTCTGTATAGCTGTGAGAATTCCATGGATAGAGGATGGGGGCTGTGGTCTCCATCTTGGTGTAAATCTTGGAAGGGGCACTAGTGTTGCACCACCAGTGTTTTTGTGGCATAAATGGGGGGATTTTGATTGTACAGGAAATTTAATTAGATTTAATGCTAATTAAATTCTTTTTTTTTTCATATTAACATGTTCACAAATATTATTGCATCTCGTTAGATTTCATTTTTCTATCCTTACTGAACAATATTCAGTGGTAGTTTCAGATTACAATAAGTTCATTATGAAGATAAGGTGGAATTAGTGTAGGAAGCTCAGCTGGTTGAAGGGGTCTGTGCTTTAATTACTGCAGAGGGTGTGCATATTAATTACAACACAAGTGATATTTACTGTACCTCAGGAACATATGACAGGGTAAAGATACTGACAGCACCAGCTAATAAACTCAGTATGATAATGAGGAGAAAAGACCATAAAAATAGAAGGAAATAAAATTATTCATAAAGTATATTGATCCCAAAGTAAAGACATTAAGCTCTGATGAAGGGCAACAAAAGGGAAGCTCCTCACTTTATCAAACAAATAACCAAAGTAGAGAAATGTTAGCAGAGAGACAGATTGTCATTATCCTGGTCATGTGACCACGCTCTAGAGAGTACATGTGAACAGTAAAATATAAGATTTTTCTTTTAATAAATCAGCAGAAAGCCAAGCCTTTACCTGCAGGACATCAGGTCGTGGTGGTTTTGATGAGCTGATGGGCTGGCCATGTTGCAAGGTAATGTTTGAAGACGAGTGATGGGAACAGGCCGTTCTTTGGCTGAGGAGCCATCAGCAGCTCCACAAAGAAATAACACGGCTAATTGGTTTGGGCTGAGCTAATTGCTGCTGCGTTTCTGCAGGTTTGTTCTAATCCTAATGTTCAAGCAATTGTGTTAAATCATTTTTGAGCCGCCTTACAGGAAGCCTCCCTTTCAGCAGGCATTTAAGCAGATACCAAACATGAAATGCAGTGGAAGGATCTGTTGTACATCCCCAGCTGTGGGGTCAATCCCTTGGTGTGGAGTCCAGCTCCCCTGGCTGCACCTGTTAGAGCTCTGTGTTTCCCTGCTGGCATTTGTACCTCATTTACTACTTGTCAGCAGCTCACAGAGAAATGCATCAGGGGTGACCTGTTGGGATGACAAACCCTCAGGGGAGATCGGATGGACTCAGCCTGTTGTTTCTTAGCTTCCTTGGTGCTAGTTGCACACTTCCCTAGGACCTGTGCCAGGACAATCCTGTTCATCTGTCTCCTCTTTAGAACAAACTACGGCTGTGCAAGTGAGTTGGGGAAAAAAAAACCGTAATGTAAATAATTTCTTCCAGATGTAAATAATATCCTCCTTGATGTTTCAAACCCAAATGGAAAGGAAGAACGTCTTCTTTTGCGTGTAGCTGCTGCACATGCCGATAACTCTGAAATAATTACTTCGTAATCATTCACTGGTTATTTCAAAAGATTTTGCCTAAATAAAATCAACAGGAGCAGTTCAGTCCTTAGAGCCTGGCAGCCTAGGTCAGTGTCTCAATAAGACAGGAACCACAGAGTGTGAGAAAGTTTGAGTACATATAGTTCTTTTCAGTCTAGACACTGTGCTCCATAGGGTGTTTTCCTGTAAGGAGTTGTTGCAGGTTGGGTGACAGGACGTGAAGCCGGCAAGCAAAGAAATCCTTGCTACGCCATTCATCACTAAAGACCTGGTTCAAATCCCACTTATCGAGAGCCACACACACCCACGGTTTTGTGTCATCACAGCCTTGGCAGGCGTGTGTTACCTGTCACAAAGCTCCTCAGGTTGGGTACACGTGTCAGTCTTGGCTTCATAAACCTGGGTTGAAAACAGCCACTCCTGGTCAGGATCCCTGGACTCCACTGAAGTCTGAAGTGGATCCTCATTTAATTCAAATGATCCTTTCACTTTTTAGAGCACTGGTTGGCTTTTTTTTTTCTTCTTTCCATCCTACAAGTAAGAATCAACATTTCCTCCTCTTCATTCTTGACAGGTTAAGGCAATAATGCAACACTTACATTTTCAGTACACTGGTTAGCATTAAATTCAACAGAACATATGAAAAAACTCTATTGTCATTAGTATTACCATAGAGCCCCTATGTTGAATGTTTATTTCCATCTTCTGTGCAAGTTTAGTTTACTGACTAGCGCAAAAGATCCTAAAATTTCCACTCTGTCTGTTGTTTGTTCTGTATTAATTTAGCGTTCTTTGTGGTTGTCCCTCTGACTGGTGCACTGTAAAGACATAAATTACAACTTTTTTTATAACTGATTTTTTTAAAAGTCAGATACTGGTTTTATGCATTAGGCAAACTAAACCGCACTTTAAATATCTAAGGCACTTGTATCTATAAAACTGATTGAAAGTACTGCAAGAGCAGTTGGTATCTTGACATTTCAGGTGCTTGTATCTAGAGCCAGGAAGCTCAAGAATATACAAACCAGAAGAAATGGTAACAAAAGTATACAACCACTTTCAAAGCTTCAAGAAGGTCTGGTTTGTATCTGATAAAGTTTTGGATGGTTTGGGCTTTATTTTCTTTAAGTGAATTTGCCTATCCCTGGTTGTAATTCAGTGAGTAAAAGACTAATGACTTTCCAGTGGCTTTTGGGAAATGTGTTGGTGTTCTTGGTTCCTGCCCAACTTTGGTAGCAGTAAAACGCCTGCTGCTCTGGGCACTTGTGCTCCAGTGTTTGACAGAAGGATTGAGGTTTCCTTTACTCTCTCGCCCTTAGAGATGGTCCTTCCAGGATTAGGACTGAAGCAGATTTGAGGACATTGGGGAAGCATATGTTCTTTCTGTGCATGCTTCACATATCCTTAAATTTCACAGTTTCTGGGCTCTGATTCAGTGTCTTTCAGTGATGCATTTATCAACAGATTTTTAAAAGAGGAAAAAAATACAGAAAAGTTAACCTCTATCCTAGTTCATTGTGCAGTTGCTACTTGTGAGGAACAACAAGGAATAAAAAGCAAGACAGTGATGTCTTGATGTTTTTGATGAGCTGAACATTCAGAATTGCTGATCTAAATGCCAATACTTTAGGACTGATTGGAAAAATTTCACTGAAAATAGAATTTTAAACCTCTCCTTTTGTTTCCCACTATAGATTTATTGTCTTTGCTGGACACAGTCTTCACTTAGCCCTTTTGGGTCGTTAAGCCTGGGAAGTCATGCACGTGCTAAGTAGAGGCACTTACAGTGCAAACACTTAAGTGCTTCCCTAAATCATAGTCTTAACCTAGGAGAGATTTTTAGGTAAACTTGTGTGTTTGACTGACTTCAAGCTGAGCACTGGGCTGGCCTGTGTTTGTGTGTCAGGGCTGGGAATAAGCTCAGTTTTGGCCATGTAGAACATACCAGTATTTCCAGGATCAGAAGGAACTGGGATTTGTGCAACAGCCAGCACAGGTTTATTTTATTTTAGAGGGCTCGCAAAGCCAGGCGGAAGAGGGTGTTAGTGCATTCAGCATATTTAGTCTTTCAAGGTCGTTTACAGGGTGCTGTGTAAAGACCTCATAAGGAATCTGAATCACTTCAGGGTAGATCCTGCTCCAAGTTTAACACCTGTTGAAAAGGAGGAAATCAAGCACAAGAATAAACTGGCCTAAACCATTCTTCCTTGCATCCTTTGCCTTTCCTTCCATACAAGACCCCACTAATTACTTTTTGTGGGAGCTGACATGATGGTAAATAACTTTGGCTAATCAGTGTTCCATAATATTTTGAGGAATTCCAGAGCTAACCCAACTGTGTACTTGGCAAATATAATGAAGTGGCCCACACTGAAATTCAGGTTCTCGGGTGTGTCTTTCCATTTTGAGTCAGTGCTCAGATAAGAGTCAATGAAGTCAGCTCAATTAAGAGGCTCTTTAGGAGGGGGCTGATTGTTATTGCAAAAGAAACAGAACACAATGTGAGGGTGGTCGAAGAGGATAAATCACAAAGAAGAAAATATTTTAATGCCATATATGTATAAATCAATGGCATGTCCTTATCTTGAATTCATGTTCACTTTTGGTCACCTTATCTCAAAGACGTAACGGAAATAGAAGTGGTCCAGAGAAGGGCAAAGAAAATGAGTAGCATACTCTCAGAGTAGCACCTCTGAGAGCTTTTCATATAAAGCTACATTAAAAAGGGCAGGATTATTATTTAGTTTGGAAAGAAGAAGAGCAGGAGAAAATGTGGCAGAGGCATATAAAATAAAATAATGAAGGGCATAGATCAGGCCAGTCGGCTGCTTCTCATTACGTTTGTCTGTAACAAAAGGAAAAGAAGGAACTCAAAATAGAACAACAACAAGCCAAAGAGTGATTCATTAGTGAGTGACAAAGTACAGCACATGGTGCACGCCTTTAACTTGTGGAACTCAGAGCTGTAGGATGAAATAAAGCCCAAATTATTTACATTCTGAAAGCCCAACACAAATTCACCTTTAATACTCTGACTGTAGGTTATAGTCCTTGAACCAGGATTTAAATAAGAGCTACTGTTGCTCTTCATGCACATAAGGTATTTACCAGCTGGGATGGTGGGATACCTTTTTCCCCAAGGTTCTGTATTGCCCAGTTTAGGTACACAATGGGGCAGGAGAGGCTGGACACCCTTCCTTGCTGCAGTCACTATCAGTTGCTATCAGAGACAGGAGGTGTAAGTACAAGAGTTACTCAATGAAAATTCTGAAGTTATTGCCCAGTAACAATTTATCAGCTATGATTTTTCTGTGCAAAGGAGTACTACTTCTCTTTGGGGTCTGGGTGCTACTTGCAGTTTGTGTGCTTTCTTTCTGTCTTTGGTCTTGTCAGAGTTTGGTAACTTGGCTGGGATAGTTACTTACTCCTTCCAGTATTTCCCTTCCTTAGCTGCCTTCAGTCTCCAGGTGATTGTAGAGTAAGGATCAATGTCCTACATGGGCTTTTGACAGCCTGATCGTTATAAGGCAAGCATGATCATTAAATGATCCTCACTTTATTAATGCACTTTATTAAATATCTTTTCCTGTGTGTCTGGGAAATGCACTTGAGGTAAGTTAGGAACAATTACACTGAATAAATAAAAATATTACAGGTAAGTAACAGCAAAACATTAGTTAGGATATCCAGGGCTCTCTGGAAAACAGACACACTCTATTGCACTTAAATATCCTACTTAGTCAACTGGGTTGCTGTTCTCCACTTACTTTTCATTTGTAAATAATACAAAAATTTACCAAGCTGCCTTGCTGCAGAGAAAGTTGGACTCAGTGCTTGCTCTTCTCTTAAATTCTCTCTTAGATGAATTAACATAATAGAAGGTTGTGAACATACTGAGAATCTTTCTTAGCCTCTTATTTAGTTAGTCAATAGTTACTTGTAAGCTTTCTGGGGTTTTTTTTCAGAGAAAAGGCAGGATGTCTTTGTTGTTAGTAATGTATCTCTGATTTGTAGAATACAATTGCCTTTAAAGGTATTTGAGTACACAGATACACAGACATAGCTTCTACTGAAATGGAATGTAAGCACTTTCCTCCTAAGTGAATTTAGAGCTGAAGAGGACTGAGCAAAGTATGGAAAAAATACTCACCAGTATTTCCCATATGAAAATAGAACTGCAGCTGAAATACGCAGTGACCTTGTCATGTTTGCTTTAGCCGAACAATGAGAGGTCAAATCACATTAACACAGATCCTCACAAATACAGGATTTTATGCTTGTATTTCTGAATATTCACAGGGAAGGAAACTCTTCCTCATGCTGAGGGATAGCAGCATTCAGGCATCACCCGTCACCCCTGCTGGCCCTACCCCAGATTATACAGCAGGTTTGCGCTGTATGTGTTTCACCCTACATGACCTACACAACCCACCCCAAAGAGAGATTTCTCCTTTTCCTGCAAACTGTCTCCCTGCTGCCCGTGGTTTGCTGGGGATGCTCCATTGTTTGCAGAGCTGGTGTTTGGCTCTTGTCTAGACCAATGTTCGCTCATCACAATACCCCTGTCAACACCGTGCTCTGGATGTGTGAGCTGCACTGCATTACTGTTGTCGAATGGCTCTGCTGTCATGTAGTGTTTAAATGTAAAAGATATAGGTGACGATAGGAAGCTGCAGATTTGTGCTGAAAATCTGGATTTTAAGTTGTCTGCAGCACACAAGTTGAAAAGCTGAGACAGTTTTACAATAAATGTAAGCAGTTTAAGCAAGCTTGTAGCTATCAAGATGTGCATGTATGTTTTCCCCTCTGAAATGTGCTGCCTTTCAAGAACACAAGTGTGGCATTTAGGTGACACTGTACTGCTCATCTGTGTGCCCTTTCCAGGGATGACTCTGCTTCTGTCTCCTCCTGTCTGCACACACTGCTACTCTGAGGGTCTTCTGTGACCCTGCCACAGGCTACAAGACCAGCGAGCTGCAGAGGAGTTGAAGCTGTGAGTGACAGAGGAAGAGATGACAATGAATAAAATGCAGTGCACTCTTTCACTTCCATCAGTTTCATTGCAGATCTGTTTGGGGTTTTTTTTCCTATGTGCTAGAAGCACTTTATTTTTGATAATTTTCCCTGGTGTTACTTGCCTACCTGCTTCTATTTTCATTTCTGTTTTGGTCCAATATTCATAGATGTTCCTGGTCTTCCCCCAGACTGTATTCTGGGTGAACTTTCTAAAATCCAGTGTTTGAGAATAATTCTGAGTTTCTAACTTAATCAGAAACAACAACAGCAAAAAAAGTCAGAGAAAAAGCTGATTTCCTTCCTCTTTCTCTGTTGTACCTCAGAGGGAACTGGTATCAGAAGACGCTGCTTTTTTTTGCTACCTTAAATTGGAGCATGGACCCTGGCCACATTCAGAGGCGTAAACAATGTCTCTTGGTCCATGTAGTTCTTGGCAGATTTAACTGGAAATGCAGCTTGATTAAAAACCAGGTGAAGTTCCTTGTGTGGACACTGCCAGTCTCTCAGTGGGTCCCTATATTACTTTAGAAAATACTACCTTTCCTTAGAAAAAACCCCAAAACCAAAAACCCCAAAACAAAGAAGCATTGAACACCTCCCCCCCAACACTTGCAATTAGTCATTACC
Source organism: Corvus hawaiiensis (assembly GCF_020740725.1). Classification (NCBI taxonomy): domain Eukaryota; kingdom Metazoa; phylum Chordata; class Aves; order Passeriformes; family Corvidae; genus Corvus; species Corvus hawaiiensis. Next base: position 119,179,449 of record NC_063215.1, read on the forward strand.
TACTGTTGCTTGCAATTTGTTGGCAGATCAAGCTACAATCTGTTGCACTATGACAGATCAATTTCTGCAATTCATTACAGAACTGAGCCAAAACAAAATAACTTTCTCTCCTTCCCCCCTCTCCCCTACCCTTAGTGCTGCAGCCTCTGGTTAGCTGAGATCCTTGGACTTTTTTTGGAAAGGAGCAGATGGGAGGCAAAAGAGGGATGGGAAAAGATGAGCCTTGCTCACTGCAATGCCCTTAAATGTGAGTGCATGTGTATGTTAATGTGAGATCAGTCCCCATCCCTGGAGCAAGCTCCTGTGCAGTCCTGAAGGAGCATTTCAGTCCCTGAATCCTGTACAAAATACATTACTACGTTTTTGCTCCAACTTGTCCTTACATTGTAACCATTATATCGTGCCAAAGTTTTGCCAAAGTCAGGGGTGGGACTGCTATTTTGTGGGAGTTGCCTTTCAGCTTTCTTTTGCTTAGGAGGGTGGCAAGGGCCTGACAGTTGTTTTTCTCTCGGAAAACTGTAGTCACCTTTGCATTACCTCCAAGAATGCTTAATTAAATAGCACTAATGGCTATGACACAAAAATTAGGGTAGAAGAATTTCTTTTTTTCTGATTACATTTTGTAGCTTTTGTCACCTGACTTGGTAAGTCCACCTTCAGTGGAAAAGTAGCACAGTGACATTTTCAAAACACACAGTCCCTTGAGCCTGGAACCTAACCCAGACAAGAAAGCTCAGCTTGATTCCAACGCTGCTTTGTGATGTGTACTCCTCTTTTTCAAGAGCTGGGCTGCAACACCTGCTAAATAAAGAGAAAGGGGGGAAAAGGTTGCTATTATACAGAGTTTAGTTGTACAAAAAGCAGGTATTTGGCATGGATTTTATAAGTGAACATGCTTGGCCTTCCAAGGCATCCTGGGCTTGTTGCTTATGCTACCTTCACTAATTTTGCATAGTGAGGAGCAGCCACCAGATGATTTGCTCTCCTTTTTCCTCAAATCCCTGAAGCACTCAAACCTGTTTGATGCTTAGAGCCATCAGATCCTGCTGGGCTCACTGAGCAGATACGGGACAGCTTCTTGCAGGAAGCCCTCAGCTTCCCAAAGAAGGGAGGAAAACCAGCCAACCTTCTCAGTGGTAGAAAATCACATCCTTTGTGGAGCCAGGGTTGTGGAAGTACTGACACTTTAGCACCTGAATAGAGCAGGCAGCTTTTTTGACAAGTGCGGGGAGCTGAGAATAACAGCAAATTCCCTTGGGGCTATTGCCAAGGATGGGGACAGCTGGGAAGTCAGGGAGGGTCACTGTAGCCATACCTACCTGTTCACTGGGTGCTTCTTGCCAGTCTTGTCCCACTTGTGTCTCGAGTCCCCCATGAAAATTTGCTTTCTCCAAGTATTTCAGTCTTTGAATACAATGACACACGGGTGGGGGTGCTGAACCAGAACACAGACAGAGGAGTTTCCTCTCTCAGCAGGTTAGAAAACCCTCTCATCTTCCCCAAATTTTTTGCTTCAAACATGCATTGACACACATTTTGCCCAGCAAGTTATCCAGAAAACATCCAGGATCCTTAAGAGCCTGCTTTTTTTATTGCTAATATTTCTGCAGATCTTGGGGGAAAAAAAATTGAAGCTGATATTTGTGCCAAATAACATCAAGACTCTGACTGTAGTCTCTAACACAGACATTGAGATGATGACAGACTGTTTTTATGCACCTTTAATCCCAGCTGAGACAGGGACTTTTTATTATATTTTGAAGACTAATATAAGGCATTATAATTGTGCTCTTGCCCTTTAAGGAAGCTGTACTCAGAAAGTGCCTATGCATATTGAAGAGTTGTATGGATTTCAACATATTATTGTGTTTATCATCGTTTAACAGTGCTGTTCTGGTAACGAAGCTGAACTTCTGAATTCCAAAACTAAACCAAAAATTCTGAAATGCACTCCATAGAAACTGTCTTGGATATGTGCAGAAATTCAGAGATACAGATGGGAACTGAGGCTTTATCAAATTATTTGGCTTTCATTAGAGCTGAATAAATAGTAACACATGAAACCTAATTCTATCCAATTTCTTTGTTCTGGTAAATTACTACCTACGTCTGTAGCTTTTCTAGTTCCTGTGTTCCTAGAGCGGCAAGTGCTTTTTCCCTTCGGAGCATTTTGTTTAAGGATTTAACCCCTCTATTCCCCGTTTTCCCTCCCATCAACGATACACAGACATTTCAAGAGAAGTACATTTGGAAACAAGTATTTTTTGAATCAGCTTGGAGTACAACTCCAGTACAAATTGACTTTTTGGGGTTTTGATGCTTTTGGCATCCTTCACTTCCTGTAGCACGCTGGTAAAAGGAAGGTGTCTTTTCATTTGAACAGAACAGTTGTAGCATGATATAGAATGTTCCCTGAATTTTCATAGTGGGCCAGGCATTAATATTTGCACACTGGTTGCTGATGTGCAGGTGAACCCCAGGCCTTGCCTGTCAGTCCTGGGGGAAATCGATCCCCTGCCCTGAAATGCTGGTGCAGCTCTGCAGAGAACAGCCCCGGACACAGACAAACAACTGCAGAAAATATCCCTAATGTTAAATACAGTATAAAGAATCTGTTTTTCCCCCTCTTATTATTCCTATTGTTTTATTTCCAGCCCTCTTGCTAGTGGCTGCCTTTGTGGCACTTCAGCTGTGATTAGATGGGCGGGCAGGCAGCTTCCTCTAGAGCTGAAGCCAGCTGGGGGAAAAGACTGGCAAAGCCTCAACTCCTCATCTACCCAGTGCCTCCACGGCGGAGTTTATTATCTCCATAGCTCTGTGACATGCCCAGTCTGCGTGAGCCAGGGCTCAGAGCACAAGTCAATATTCAGTAGGCAGAGCTCCCTTATTACTGCTCTGGTGCTATCCTTATTGTGATGTAGTCGTAACCTAAAAAACTGCCTAATAGCCAAGAGGCTGGGGGGAAGGGAGGAGGAGAGGCAGAGGGAGAGGGTCATCCACTTCTAATGCTGGAAACCCTGTGATAATCTGTTCCATGCATTCAAATGAAAATATGACTTCTTGGCAGAGAATAGCATTATAATGTAAAATCCCATATGCTGTTATACAGTATGTTGCAATCTGTTTTACTGCTGCCTCTATTCTAACGAGTGAATACTGCCAATAAAGCAATTGAAGATAACACTAATTGCTTATTTCTGTGATCCATAATTTTTATGACTGCCTTATAGCTCTTTAGTCAAATAGATGTTTTTTGGCCTCTCAGATCTAGAACTCATGTACTGTAGCGATTGAGGCTGAAAATCTGCATGCTGGCCTGAGAGGTTTTTCTAAGCTGATGAATAGCATGTGTGTGAGAGGGAAATAATTGAAAAGTGTTAAAGAAAATAGAAGTCTTAAATCAGTCATAACAGGTCATAACACTGGATTCTGTCAATATTTTTTAATACAAATTGGGCTATTTCTCTATGCCTCTTGCTTCTCCAGGATTGTCTTTGCTGTGAAGTAATCAGACACTGGTTTTCAAAAATAAAACTCCCTTAAGCTTTTCAGAGCAGCGGTGGCTGCCCGTGTGGTGTTCCAGACACCTTTGTGTCTCCAGGAGACAAAAATGACCCCACTGATGTATGAGGGTGGCCAATTCCTAGACTGGCAGCTTCAAATCTGGGCTGATTTAATGAATGACCAGGTTTGTCACTTCCAGGGCAGGTCCCACCATCTTCTCCTGTGTCATTTGAGTCATTGCCCATGACTGCAAACCTAAGGTGCTGTGCTAAAGGTAGTTCTGAAGGACAGCTGAGAGAAGGGGTTTGATTTGTGACCCACTTGGGGTTCTGCAAGGGAGCTGCTTGTCTGGCCATTCCCCAACAATGCTGAGGCTGTGCTGCAGCTTTTAAAGCAGCTCCCTGCAGACCAAGGGAAGTGCTTTGCTGGATCCCAAAAATTCGTGTCTCACAACAGCTGTTAGGAAACTGAACCCCCTGTTAATGAGAATATCAGGAACTTCTCCTGAATAGACACTTGCCCACCTCTGCAATGCTCTGATGTTTGAGGCACTTCTCTTGTTTAAGGCAGATATATTCAGCCATACAGGGTGACAGAAGAGGTGAATACAGCATCGTTTGTTGGGTAGCGAACATCTCCTTGCTCCTTTAGTGACCTATGCAGGGTGCTGTGTTGTGGGGATCGCTGGTGGGGAGGGTGGGTGCTGTCTGGGGGGGAGCTCCCATCGTAGCCATAACCCTTTTCCACAATGTATTACATTATAGGTTATTGCTTACGTGCTTAAAGAACGTGACCAGAGGGCTGTTAGTGCTCACATGGCTCGGCCTGGCAGTGGGGATAAACTCCAAGGCTGTTCACAACCCTGGGAAGCAAGGTGTCTATGGTTTCTCTTCCAGGTGCAAGGAAAGGCCACCAGAGCCTCTTGTCCCGGCAGGAAACTGGGGCAGGTACAGGCAGCTTTGTGCCTGGCTGGCTGTGAAGAGAGGGGGCAGCAGGGCACCGCAAACAGGCTGAGGCAGCTCCAGCTCGGCAGGGCCTGCCCCTGCCCCGACCCCTCGGCAGCGGTGCCGCCAGGACCCGGACCCTGCGCTGGGGCCGCTTCCCGCAAGGCCTCCCGAGAGCCCTGGCATGGCCTGGCACGGCACGGAGTCCCGCAGGGACAGGGAAGGAGCCAGCCAGCACCGGGTCCGGCAGGATTTACAGCTCTCAGGAGTGTCAGAGCATTGCCATGGGCTGGCTTCCCCTACAATCTCTGGGTGTAGTTAATTCATTGCAACCAGGAGGTCCAGACTGTGCTCCAGCCCTGCATCTCCAGTGCAGTGAGGGATGATTTGCTGCCTCTAAAGCTGGGAGTGATACACAGGCACCACAGCGCGGCAGGGGAAGGGACAAAGCCAGGAGTAGTTGTTCCTCACATTCCATGTAAAGCCTGTTCCGGGCGGTATTTGTGATTTCTCTGAAGCTATTCATTACCAGTGTATCAGTGCTGTGCATTCATTTATGTGTTTGTAATGAAAGGGATGTGATCACAACAAGGTACTATAGAATCCAGCCTTCATGTTCTTCTGCAAGGAAAATCCCGATTGACTTCAGTGGCTGGGAAACTAATATATAAGTATGCCTACTTTTCATAAAGAATCGTGATTATTTATGTGCAGCCTCCTGTTTCAGTTCACAGCTAGACATAAAATTCCTGCAATTTTTCTGAAGCATTTTTCTCCTTTGTTATTAGCTGTCTTGATTCTGCATTAGCTC